>NW_017731391.1:4938349-4947612 GCF_001890085.2 Hipposideros armiger | reverse complement strand
GCAGCCCAGTTCCAGGTTGAGATGTTGTTCAGCATCTTAGCTGTAGAGGGCAGTGTCACTGGCCCTCACATGTGGGATCCTAACCGGGGCCCTCTGGCATCCCAAGCCAGTTGTTAACCAATGTGCCACTCGGCCGGCCCTAGTAGTTCTTTTATAGTTCTATTTGCATTTAGTTTTAAAATTCATTTTAAATTTATTTTGGTATGTAGCAAGAGACAGTGCTTTCTACCATATTCTGCATCAAAGGGCTCATAGAAAATGATTATTATCATGGTGTTCTGGGGCAAACTCTTGGCTAGAGTTTATCAACCACCCTAGTCACTGGGGGGATCACATCCCAGCTCACCTGTACCCCACTCCCAATGTACCCTACTCCCAACATACTGGCACTTCTGTTCTGGTATAAGACAAGTAAAGACACGAACTTTTAAAAAATAATTAACCAATCATCCAAGTTATTTAATAATTCATTCTTTCCCCCATTCATTTGAAATGTCATTTTAATTATATACTAAAAACTTCTATACATGGATCTTTTTCTGGTGTTTGCACTGTCACATTGATCTCAGTGCTTGTCCTAAGGATGATGGCATACGGTTTCACATTTGTAGCTTTGTAACATGTTTAAATCTTTGGTAATGCAAGCTCCATCTTACAATTTTCTTTCAAAAGTGGTGATTCTTACCTGTTTATCCTTCCAAATGAGCATTAGAAAATTTCTCAAACATTCAGATGTTTAAGGGGATGACATTAAATGTAAACATCATTTTGGAGAGCACTGAGATCCACAATATTTTGTTTTACCATTTGAAAAATATTTATTCAAATCATTCAGATGACTCTCAATAAAAGTTAGTAGTTTTCTCCATATATATAGACACTTCTTTTAAGGTCATCCTTATGATTTTCTTTTTCTGTTGCAATTTTTAATGGTATGTTTTCTCCATTATATTTTCTAGATATTTATTGGCATAAGGAAAAACTATAAACATTTAATTTGCATACAGTCACCAGTATGGTTCATCTGCTCTGCCATATTCCATCACTGAGGAGGAAAATACTGTCTGATAAGTCTTGGGAATATATAGCATAAACTCATAGTATTTGAGTGGCTCCTTATTATTTTTTTTAAAATATATTTGTATAAAAGGCATCCCATGAAAAAAAAATCACAGGATATTTTCATCTGTTTTCCAATTTGACTTTAGTCTTTAGATCTAAAAATGTGTCTAATATACATTCTTAATAAACAAAAGGTATGGAGGCTGAAATATGCAGTATAGTTACTTTAGAATTTACAGGGATTTGGATTTTTTATAAATCTCTCTGCTTGTTAAATTTTCCCTAATTACTCCTACACTTAATAGTAATTTCACCAACGTTGTTTCTGATGGCAATAGACAGATGAATTAGAGCCAAATGGGGGCTTTTATAGCAAATCTCCTTTTCCTACAGTGATATCAAATGTTAAAAAATTGACTATTGTAATAAAGCATTTCAAAAGATAAGATCAAATCCTCAAATCAGGAAACAGAAGACTCTAATTTATTTCTTTTTCCAAATTGTTCCTGAAGAAAGAAGTTGAGGAGGTAGTGAAATACTATTGCCATCTTGCATAGGGCTGAATATTTTCTAGGTTTGCAGACAATATGTTTTAGAGAAGGAAAGAGAAATTGGCACGTCTCTGACTTTTCTTGGGACTAAACTAAACAGATTTTAAACCCGTTACACTCAGCTTCTTCAGGTGCATGAAGGCTTTATTAAATTGCTGGTTAATACACAGGAACTAAATTAGATCTATAATTTCAGATGCTTTCTTTTTTTTTAATGACTCATTTTTCTGTCAATAAAATTGACAACAGAGACCAGCACAGTTCCCTTGCCCACCTCTGGTCTGCCTTGTTGAATCATGTGACACAGCCGAGTGTTGCCAGATATAGGCTATCACTCCACTGGCGTTTTCAAGGAAATCAGATTAGAGAAATGTAGCCTGCATGAACCCAAGGAGGTTTTCAGCAGACACAAGAGAGAGCATCAATCATTCACCAGAAGGCCTCGCATAGGATGTTTTCATTGATAGGGCAGGCTTTGTGTGTTAAAAGATGAAGCCAGTCCCTTTTGTGGTAAAAGTCATCTCCTTTGACATGGGGTTTCCTATACTGACCTCAGAATCTCCTAAAAGATGCAAATAGCTTATCTCCCTTACATTCCTAGGACTAGAGAAGAATCTCTAAGATGAAATAGGGAAGTTAGGTTTAATCATGAATTGAAGTCACATAAAGAATTTGCAAAATGTGTTCATCACAAGGGAAAAAAAAACCGGGTAACCCTCAGCTTTATTCTGCCATTTGACCTCACGGATATCAATCCAGTCATTTAAAGGTTAATATACCCAGATAGCATGTACTCATGAATATTTTGATATTTAAAGACGGATAACATAGGGACAGGTATACATGCTTGCCAGAGTCACACAAGCGATATGCTGATAACAGCCACCTTGGTGATAATCTACTTCACACATCCATCCCTCTCCACTTTTAGAAGAGAAAAATGAAGAGGCCCTTGAGAAAACTATGAGTCAAGTGCAAATGTTACAATTTGTATCACCAAGATATTAATTATGAATATATTATAAGTGTTATTTTTCATTTTAATTTAATATTTAAATTAAAAACCTAAGTTAAGGATAATTTTTAAAACTGATGGTAGCTGTTTAAGAAAGGAAATAAATGGACTTTTAAACATATGCTTTAAACATTCTCATTCAAAGTAATAAAAATGAAAAATAAAATAACTGAGATAACATTTTACATGGATTAAACTGGCAATATTTTTTTAAAAAGTTGAATAACATGCTCAATGACCAGAATATGGGGAAACTGGCATTGTCATCCTTTGTTGTTGTGAATATAAGTTGGTAGTTCTATAGAGAGCAATTTGGTCATATCCATCAAAATTATAGATACACCCCACTGTCTCACCCAGTAAGTTCCAATTTTAGGAAATGATTCTACTGATATACTCCCACTCATGCCAAATGTCTTTGAACAAAGATATTAATTGAAGCACTGCTGGTAATACAATAAATAATGGAAACAATTTAAATGTGCATCAGTGGAGGGCTGTTAAATGTACATCTTTAACATAAATGTGTACAATGAAATATGTGGCATCTAAGAAGAATAAGGCAGACAACTATGTAAAAGTTTATATGGTACAAGTTTAATTATAAAACTGAAATGCAGAAAAATGTGCAAAATATAACTCTATTTGCACATAAAAACTTTTTAGTGCATAGATTAGCTCTAGGGAGATACATAAGAAACCAACAAAAATGGTTACATATGGGGATAAAAATGGAGAAACTTTTTAATTTATATCATGCACAGATGTTACCCAGAGGGGAAAAAAGATAACTAATAAAATAAAGAAAGAGAGAAAAAGGACATAAAAATAATTCTTTGTGTACAGTCAATTTACATGATTAGTAAAGTGCTTACTGTGTGAAAGGCAATCATTCTTTATTGGTAATTATTCTCTCTGTTTTTATAGGATTTTAGAGTTTGAAAGCATTTTCCAGAGTCGGTGCCAAGAGATCCATATTCCAAAACTTGGACCCATGCTGACTCATCTATGAGGAAGTTGTTTTATCTTTTTATAGTTTTATATCTTCCTCTTTGTACAGTGATTATAAGACTCT
The DNA here is from genome assembly GCF_001890085.2 of Hipposideros armiger. Lineage (NCBI taxonomy): Eukaryota > Metazoa > Chordata > Mammalia > Chiroptera > Hipposideridae > Hipposideros > Hipposideros armiger. The sequence continues at coordinate 4,943,909 of NW_017731391.1, read as the reverse complement.
TATCCTTTTTTCAAATCAAATGTAATGTTGGGGAAAAAAATCATGAAATTGAATCGTTTTATTAGCAAACATGCTCCATAGTTCTAAAAGTTGTTTCCTTAGGGTCCTTAAAGAAAGAGTAGAATATTTTAATGTTAATCCTTTTCATTTGAAGACCTATTTTCTTAAACCATTTTTTTCTCTTGTGTTTTCTCTGATTTGAATTAATAGACTTTTATCTACTTCTGTTCTTATTTGAGTTTTTGTTGACAGGTTTCAAAAACAGCATTTATTTAGCACTTGACGGCAGTGCGGTGAGTAAGTCAACCTTTTCACCATTGCCAATTGGATCCATGCAACTACCATGTACCTGCCTAGCTCTCCCTGAGTTACCCTGGTCACTCTGTCTTCTTATACAACCACCATATTTTCCTTTCACATCCCCACCAAGCCATGTAGTTGCTCAGGCTGTTGTTAGTCCTGCTGAGGCAAAGGACTGCTGTCAGTTCTGATTAGATTCTATTTCTCATTACAAGCAGATTGTGGAATATGCTTCCATAATAAAATTTAGTCTGAAATAGACTATGTGCTAAAGGTCAAACAAAGATAGCCATTGGCTTCCCCCTAGATTCTAAACTGATGTTCAAGTTCATGAATCTCGTCTTTTATATTTGTTTACATGATGGCAAAACCTTGGTGGAAAAGAACTCTGATAACCCACCTATCTAGCTCCATTGTCTTTTGGTGGGTTTATTTGGAATGGGTTGGATTATGTGAGTCTGAAATCCTTGCTGCTCTAAAATTAGGTAACCAAGGTCAGTGTATCTCCATGTCAGAGCCTCCTCTAATACCTCTTCCCTTAATCCTTAATCATACATGCTGTCCTCCTTCCCTTTGGTTAATATTGTAGGGTTCTACTCTTGAGTTGGTCCTTGACACATTTCTGTAATAGTACCACAGAGGAATGGGGCAGCCCTTCAGAATATTGATTTACAAGAGATAGCCAAGACGCCAGTGAGTTCCCAGAGATTACAGCATCCCAGAAAAGTGGCTCTCAATTTACAAAGCTTTGTTATGTTACCTATTATGTAGCCTCAGATAGCATATAATATAGTTGAGGAGAAATGGGCTCATGAATAGGCTACAGAAAACAGTAAATGATGAATACCAAATAAATGGTACATAAATTAAAATATTTTGGAAGCATATTATCAGATAGCAATCATGTCTAGATGGAATAAGCATGGAATGCTTTTTGGACAATAGCAATAGAGTTTTCAAGGACAGGAAAGATTTATGCCATTGAAATGAGGGAAGAGATGCCACCAACAGAGGAGCAAGCATAAACCAAAGGATAAAACCAGTAAAATGTATAAAATAGGTTTGGGGTGCAATGAGCATTCTTACTGGCTGGAATGGAGGTGTTCTAGAATGGAGGTGATAGAGCTTGCTATACCGAGAGACACCTTCTTTCAGAAACTGCCCAGCCCTTCTGCTTACAGAAGAAGCCCCAGTGCCCTCTACCCCCACCCCTGCTTTTTTTTTAATTGCATGGTGGACAACTACTGGTTAAACTGGATTTGAGCACATGACTCTAAAGTAACTCAATCAATTACCACTCTAGCACTACAGTGTCCCAGCAGGTTAGCCTCTGCCCAGATAAATTAGCTTAGGTAAATTATTTATACCAACTACCTTTGGAATTTGAAGGTTGGTCATATAATAACAAAGGAAAGCAAAGACAACATGACAGGGAGACCATATAGGATGTTGCGCCCTCTTATACTCCCCTTATATTTTATGTCTCTCTTCTTTGCAGTCACAAAGAGCCAAGGATCCCAGGGGTTCCTGTCTGAGATGAGGCGGTAAGAGGTATGGAGCAGGGCCCTGAGAATGAGGCTCTTACCCATGGCCTGGGAATTTGTAGAAATATCCATAATGCCTCCTCCCCTACCCCTATGGCCAGAGAAAATGTGTCAGTGAGTTAACATGGCAAAACGCAGGGGGAGATGCAGGTAGTGCAGAGATCTTGCTGTCTTTTAGCATATGAGGCTTCTTTCAAAGTTTACAAATTGCATGATTTAATCTGTACATAATAAACCATCACCTGGAGATACACGTATTGCCATCTGCATTTCAAGAGACGATATAGCACAAGGGTTAAAAGCCCAAAAATCTGGCACCCAACTCTTTGGACATGAATCCCATCTTCCCCACCTATTAGCTACATAACGGAGGGCAAATTACTTACTTTCTCTGTGCCTCAGTTTCTACATCTGAAAACAATGGCAATGATGATGAGAGTTACATCTACCCCCATAGGGTTGTTATAAGAATTAGAGCACTTAGAACAAGCGTGGCACATCGTAAAAATTATATAAGCATGGTTAAATAAACGTAGCATCTTTTTATTTCCAAAGAGTCCAAATAAGTACAAGGGTTCCTGCATATCACATAGATTTGTCCCAAAGCCCAGGCCCCTATGGACTTAGGTAAAACACTAACGGTTGTTTTCATGATTAATATATGACATGATGGTATAGGGAGTCCTGTTTTGTACCCTGCTAACAGAATATAATAAAAAAAACTTTTTTTTTTTTAAAGAAAGAACTCTAGAATTTCTTTCTTCCCACAACCCTGAGCAGCAGGGAGAAAAAAAACTATGGGGCCTCATGTCGAGAATGGGACCCCCATAAAGGGACAGAAGTTCCAGGTAGTCACAGCAGCCCCCGCACCTTCTCTGTGTACAAATATGCATGATTGGGCCTCACAGCACATTTGAGTTGAGAGAGGACATCACAGGGCACTCAGTTCTCTCTTTGCAGAGAAAAGGCAAGAGCCAGCACTGCAGAGGCTACATCTGTGAGGCATTTTTAAAATCACTTGTTAGAAACCCTCAACAAGAGCAATATCTAGAATGCATGCCTCAGCAAGATGACAAATACTGCCCTGGCACTGGCTTTGTCCTCACCCCTTAATGGGAGACACAGGCAGGACACTTGGAGCCTGCAGCTCTGAGATGGCAAGAAGCTTCTTTCACAGCAACTCTGGGAAGATAGAGAACTAGAGAGCGGAAGCCAGTGACCGCCGTTTTTCTATGACTGGGCAGCGACAAGATCTTAAAAATTCTGTTTTTTAGTGTTATTCTGGTTTCCAGTCTCATCTAGCACACTTGAGTATCAACAGGTCCATCTTTCTTCCCAGGCCCCCAGTGGGAGTCTTTCCTGACTTTGGATCCATTTTAACCTTCTTTTGTTCCCACACACTGAACGTCTTGCAAAGCCTTACTTCTTGAGCATATGCGCCAGCTGTGCTCTCAAAGCAACCATTGTCTGAGTCTTACCATCGCTGATCAAAGCAAGATCTTGCTTTCCCTGAATCTCTTCAGTCTTGAAAGCCTCCTTCCCTTTCTGGTTTCCATGGTCCACAATCTATTCAAAACACTTGAAAAGACTTCATATTCCCAACCATTGCTTTGTCACAATATTTCCTTTTATAGAATCCTACAGTTGCTCTTTATTGCTTTCTGAATCCGACTAAAACCTAAGGCTGTGGGCTTTATTGCCTCCCAGCTACTGGACCTCCCATCCTCCCACTTTTTACCTTGACCCTGGCTGCCATATTTCCTATTACTTTACCATTCTGCTGCCATCAGAGAATTTTTTTGTCATCCTTGTTCTCATACCTTGTCACTCATGCTACATCTTCCATTGAAATACACTTGTCCGGCTTCTTACCCAACCGTTTCTTTAAAGATCTTCAGTACAATGGCGTTCACTCAAAACTTGCTCATAATTAGTTTTCCCAAACAGTAAATCATTATTCTTTTTCCTTCTCAATTCCTGAGAACGCTGCCATTATAAATATAGAGGATGGAAAAGGAGATAATGATGATAACTTGGATGAATAAAATAGTAATCACAGCTTACATTTGGGCAAAAGCTTGCATAGCAATTTCACACACACACACACACACACACACATTATACTGTCATCGTAGTTTTGTTATTTAGTTAGCAGAAGCTCTGTCCTGAACTCTTTTTTTCTTCACGTCTTCCTATATTCCATGTAGTGCTTCATATACAGGGAGTGAAAGAAAGGTAGATGGATAAACTGTGTTTTCATTGCACGGTTTAGAAAATGATTTCTCCATAAGACCTCTGGTTTTCTCGCTTTACAAGCTGGGATGATAAATACTTTGCCCCTCTCTTCCTTCTACCGGGAGTGCTGTGAGGATTAATGATGGAATTATGAAAAGGGCTCATTTTACAGTCACCAAGAGAAGAAGTGAAATTCAAGAGAGCAACGGCCTAGAGCGGCCCCCAGATGGAGTATATTCCTGCTGCCTCCTTCCCACACCCATTCCAGCTTTAAGAATATGTAGTAAGTACAGCAAAAGAAAAAAAAAATCCCTGAACCCCAAGGTCTTTATGCTAAAATCAAGCCACACACTGGCCACTAGTTAAATTGACCAGCGAATTTGGCAGAAATATATTCCAATAGTATATAATTAACTGTGCACAGAATTCAGGCCCCTGAGGCAACTTCCAAATGAATTTTCATCATTTCCACAGGCATTAAAACCTACTCACCTTGGGGAGGAAAGCTCTCAGAAAAGATTATTTTGGTTTTTGCATTACTAAATCAGGACTCTGAAATAATGTTTACTCTATTTGTTATTTATTGAGAAATATTAATATTCTGGGTAGTGTGTGTGTGTGTGTGTGTGTGTGTGTGTGTATGTGTGTGTGTGTGTAAACTACTGATTTCTTCTTCTTAATTCTGCAAAATATTTAACATGCAACACCATGGGCTGCTCCTTTTGGAAAACAGAGCAACTTTGCAGAGCTGCCAATTATCATCACTCCTCGCATTTTTACAACACCCTGCCCTTTTGTGCTTTACACTTTTTCAGAACCTACTTTTTTTTTTTTTAGGGCAATGTAACTAGACCCAAGGTATATTTAAATAACTATAATGAGGATTTATCATGCTTGGGAAAAGTGAACAAATTTGAGAGTGGAAAAAAGAAGAAAGAGGAAAAGGTAATCACAAAACGAGCATAGACATGGTACCTGATGTGAGGCCAGGTATTTTACTTTTAATTATTTACACAGTAACCCTTGTATTTTGAAAATTTGGAATAGTACAATAAACACTCACACTCTTCATTTATGTTTACTGATTGGTAATATTTGTCCCTTTTGCATGCTTTATCTGTATTTATATAATAAATAACACAGGGCCGGCCGAGTGGCTCAGTTGGTTAAGAGCTTGCTCAAGAGTGTGAGCTCTGAGCAACAGCGGTTCGAGTCCTGGCCCAAGCTGAGCTGCTGCTGAGCTGCCAACAGGTGGCAGGATGGTTCAGCTAAAAAACAAAACAAAACAAAACAAAACAAAAACAGATATATAAAGATAAAGGTACACAGAGAGACATATATATGTATATGCATATATATATGAGCATATTTTTGAGACTCATATATTTGTATATATGTAGAAACACACATTATATGTGTATGTGTGTATAGATTTATTTATAAATTTATTTATAAATTTATATACATATATATATATATAT
>NW_017731391.1:4873594-4938234 GCF_001890085.2 Hipposideros armiger | reverse complement strand
AGAGAGAGAGAGAGAGAGAGAGAGAAATCCATTATATGTGTATAAATATAAATATATATAAACATATAAATTTACTTGTGCTGATTACCTTATATGTATATATATATATATTTACTTGTAAATTTACATATATGGCATATATAACAGTACATTTTAAAGTAAGCTGTAGACACCATGACACTTCACTTTTAAATAGTTCAGCATGCCTCTCCCTAAACAAGGATGCTTTTCAACAAAATATTTGTACCATTGTCTTATTATTGGTGATAGATATCTTGGATGTCTCAATAACAAGATCACTTGTAATTTCTCAATTGTAAAAACACTCAATCATAAAGACAATTCCCTCACGATTCAAAAGTAACATGGGGAGGGGTGGTACATTGAGAATATCACTTTCTTTCACAACATCTCACCTAACACCTAACTATTTTAGCATATGTTAGTGACCCTGAATCAATTATAATAAAATAGTATTCTTATTTTACTGATATGGAAACCAAGTTGTACCTTCCTCATATTAACTAGTTAATGTGAGGCTGAGCCAGGCTTCAAAACTAGCCAGGGCCTTGGACTCATAGTCAGCTGCCATCTGGGGTCACGCTGCCCGGTTAAGATGATGATAAGATTGGTCCCAATTCCTGTACCACAACCCAGAGAAAACCCTTCTTTACCTTTCTTAGGATTCCTGTAACTTCCTCTGGGACTTAGTCCCAGAGGTTCCAACTTCTGACCCTAATGAATTGATGTCTCCTGTTCCACACTAACCCAAATGGTGAGCCCACTTTCTTTCCTTGATTTCTATATATAAAAGAGCCTCCATGCTGAAGGTTTGTAGAGATATTAAAGGAAAATGTTTACTTTGCCTCTTCACCAGAATCTAGAATGGAATATTAGACATTGCTATTCTTAAAAGTCATTGGTCTTGCCCCCATGTTTTTCTTCACTTTCCCCAGCTTCTCTGTATTCTCCCTCTTATGAGCAAAAAGATGAACTTCCTCACACATTTTTATGGAAAACAATTCAGCACTCCCCAACTGTTACAATAAACCGCTCTGTACTTGCCTCTCTGTGTGTCTCTAGACTCAACCAAAGCTTTAAATTATACCTGTTAATGTTTAACTAAGATTTTAGCTTCCAGTTCTTTCTTGGTCATTCTGAGGAAAATTGGAGGAGGTAGAAGAGTAGAACTCTTGTTACACAATATCTTAGATCAACCAATTAGCCTAACAACCTAAGTTTCCATGTGGGTAAAACATTAACTGGAATGGGTCACCAGGAGGTGTGATAAGAGGCTGATAGTCTCTGTAGAAATGATGGAAAAGTTGGGTTTCACATTTACAGTAACTGGTTTGGGGCTGTATATGGAGTTAGTTAATTCCTTTCCATGAAGAAAGTGACCCTTACATGTATACAAAGAATAAGAGAAAAGAGAGAGAGGAAACTTTTTATAGAGATATTAAAGAGTCAATATAGACACTTGGGAAGTGGTATCAAACCAATGAGTTATGTTCTGCCTTTGAAAGAATCAAGACAGGATTTTGTAAAATGAGAGAGACACCAAATGTCCCCAAGCAAGACCAGAACCTCAACCATGGCCTGATTTAACATAAAAGACAAGAAAGATGATAGGAGAATTTGCAATAGTTTCCTTAATTTTGTAAATATTTTTAAAATGCTTTATGAGGTTAGTCACTTTCAAGCAGCCTTTTTTTTTTTAATCACAAAGGCTATAATACAGGAACAAATATCAGAACTTTAGACAACTTCCATACATGCTTTAAAATCTTTACACACATCTAAGAAAACTCCTATGAGCATTGTTTAATGTTCATATATTTTATTCAAATGATATTGCCAAAAGGTTCCCCCAAATACGACTCATTCCTGAAACAACCAATTTTCCCAACCAGTCACTTACTACAGCCTTTTCTTTCATATTACAGGACGTCCAATTGCAGGGCGTCAGACTGGGGAGCATCCAGCTCATTTCACACGCGATCTTTTACTGCTTTGAAGTTGAGAAGAACAATGTCAATGTCTATATTCTGTTTTGGGATGCAAGAGAATACTGAAGATTTCCCAAGAGGCTGCTCTGTCATCTTGTCATAGGAGACCAAACACAACTTACGAAAAAGAACAAGGCCCTTGGTTCTGTCTGCACTGCCCTGAAAGATGCCACTTGGAGTTGACTTCACTTTGTTTCCCCGAAGCTTGTCAATACCCCTCCCCACCTCTCCTTCCCTCCCAGTTCTCATGTCTATTTTTTCCAACCACCAAAGGCTTTCTAGTTTTGGAATAGTTTTCTGCCCTGTGGACAAGCCCATGCCAGAGTTGATAAAAAGTTTTGTTACTACTGTGCTCCTTTGCTGACACCATATCAAAAGAAGGATCTCAGACAAGAATTGTTCCCAAGAGGGAAAAGAAGAAAAGCCAAGGAGAATGAGCTAAATTTAAGGCAGTTGTCTTCTGAAGATCTCCCCTCTGCCAGGATCAAGGTGAACTATTTCTCCCCTCAGTGCCTCCTTCTTCTAATCATTGGTCTAATCTCTTGTGGACAGACCTGGTCCATTTTTATCCACTTCTAGCTTCCAGAAATTATGTGGACTACATGAGAATGGCAGAAAGACATGGTCAGCCAGAGAGATATCTTTGAAAGATTGGGGGGAAGATGTAATGAGGTATCAGTAGTTTTTTGAAGGAGAATTTCACAAAGGACAGGAAGGCTAGGCAGAGGTGGCGTAAATCTGGAGAGATGCTCAGTTGCCACTGGTAACAAAATTTAAATCTTTGTAAGTAACCATGGGCAAGTCATTTTTTTTTTTACCTTGAGGAAGTTTATAGTTTCTTTAATATTTTTCTAAGAGTAGAAAATAAAACAAATTATGAGTATTTTACCACAGATTTCAAAGGAATTTGATAGCCTGATAAAAATGTTCAAATTCAAATACATTTAATTATCAAATTTTTATTGCTATGAAATAATAATAGTTTATAATTCTTTAATGATTGGTATAAGCTAGAAATTACTTAAGTGGATTATTCCCATTTTATAGATGAGGAAACTAAAACATAAAGAAATAAAACAGGGGTGGCCACGTGGCTCAGTTGGTTAGAGCACATGCTCTGAACAACAAAGTTGCAGGTTCAATTTCCACATGGGCCAGTGAGCTGCACCTTCTGTAACTAGATTGAAGACAACAACTTGAGCTCAGTTGCTGGTGGGCAGCAGGATGCCTCAGTTGGTTAGAGCGCGTGCTCTTAACAACAAGGTTGGCAGCTCGATTCCCGCATGGAACGGTGGGCTGAGTCCCCTGAAACTAGATTGAAAACAGTGAGTGGACTTGGAGCTGAGCTGCACCCTCCACAACTAGATTGAAAGACAATGACTTGACTTGGAGTTGATGGGTCCTAGAGAAACACACTGTTTCCGTTCCCCAATAAAATCTTTAAAAAAGAAAAATGACTATGTTCTTTAAAAAAAAAAAAGAAATAAAACAATTTCCCCAAATTCCCAAAATTACATGATTCGTAAGTGGTGGAACAGTGCAAACCTCCACCATCTCCTCAAGACCCTGTGCTCTGAAGCTGAATTAGCCAATACAGGAAAGCTCCTGAAGAAAGGTTTGGGTCCATCAGGAATTAAGGGTTATGCAACCTTTAGATCTTACCTAAAGCTCTACCAGATTCTCCAAAATCAACTTCTGGCTAATGTCATCAGTACCACTTTTAGACAAACCAAATAAAAGTGTCCAAAAAGAGATCACCAAGAAAGGGTAATAGAGCTTTACTGGTCCTAGGAAGCTAGGAGAGCTAGCCAGCTGCTTGCCCATGGACATGAATACACTTGACAAGAGGTTCACATGTAGGGTGGGGGGGAAGAAGGACTAACAGTTGTTCGTTGGAGAGAGAGGGAGATGAGAGAGAGAGAGAGAGAGAGAGAGAGGGAGAATCGCAAACTTGCCTGAGGGTGAAAATGCTCAATTTGAGCTGGTGCCAGCATGACTGAGATAGAAAGAAAACTGGGAGCTCTAAGGAAAGCCAAACTGCCTCTGCCTCCCTAGAGGGAAGGATACTGGGACTCCTCGGTGCTCTCCACAGGAAGCAGAGTCTGGCCTTACAACTGGAGCATTAAAGTGGAAATGCATATGCGGCCCTTAATTGTTCCCAGATCCCCACTTCATTTAAGCCTTCTTGGGTAAGTAAATACCAGCAACACTTTCCAATCGTGTTCTCACTCACTCGCCCAATCAAACGTTTTACTTTTGTGTTTGCTTACACTCAACCACTTGCCTTCGATATTTCAGCAGGATCAATGTTCAGAAATGGGACCGTGGAGATTCAAGGCCTTTCACCTTGCATTAATCCCTCTGCCTGCTCAATCACAGAAACAACACGGCACTGCTCAGGAGTCCCGCTACAGATAAATTAGCTAATGTCTATAGACGATAATGAAGATTAAAATGGTGCATGTACAATTGTCATGAATAATGAACACAATTAGCTATTCCTCGTTACTCCAAACATATGTATTCAAGTTTATCTACTATGAAACCTGTGACATTTTCCCAGATGGTGGTTTCATTGAAAAGGAAGACCTTTTAAAAAATGATCTATGGGCTTTAAATAAGATTTTTTAAATAATTTTCATTTTGTCCAAACATTAACTGTTTATTTAGGGCCCATTTTACATAGAGACGCATTATCTGCCAAGTCATTCTGAGCATTCCATACAAGGATTTCAAAAAGGACCAGATTTTTTTTTCAACCTAGCTAGTAATGGCCCTTGCCTTTTGAAAAGTGTTTCAGAAAATCGGAAACATATTGAGAGAGAGGAAAATAAAAAATGACCTGATTGATGGCGTCCAAACACTCACCGGACCTCTTAAATTCTCCGTCTCTGTTACTTACCCCGCCCACTGGAGCGTCCCACTACATGTGCTTCACCCAGCCCAGCCCGCAGGCAGCTTGCTTCTCCGTGTAACTGACTGCCCAACCCACCCCAATTCAAATATCTGGACCATGATGAATCTTTTTAATGTTGATTTATAGTTTATATGATCAAACAATCAATCTGTGCTAAGGGATTCTAGACTAACAACACCCAAATAAGATTTTCACATTTTCACCTGGGACCTCCTGATAACGATGTCTGTACTCCAATGTCTGTGTGCCTAACAGAGGTTGTCAGCATTCTAACTGCCCTCTTGGTACCTGCAGGCTCAGGGGCCCCTCAGTCCTCACCGCCCCAGGGCATCCTCTGCGCTCCCCTCAAGCCCTCCCTTCAGGCCTCTTCAGCTCTCTATTTATTGTGCAAACTGTAATCTGTCGTGGCATGTCCCTTGGCACTTTCGCCGGATAAGCTTTTTTACTAGAACACATTTTAAACTAATCTGCTCTCTGTGGCAGCTAGTTGGGAATTTTATCATTCTGAGACAGAGCCACAAAGAGAAAGCGAGCGAGAAAGAAAACCACAAGTGACTCATTGCTGAACAAACTCTTAAAATAAGCAAGGTTTCCAAGTGCGCAGAACATTTCTGCTGCGTCTGTATGTCCAGCGCGCAGCAGTGAGTTGTATGTTCTGCTTCTTTCCGGTATAATGAGGCATCATAAAACTGCTGCAGGACTTGCCCCGCCCTCCAGTAATACAGTGCCAGTGCGATGTGTTAGGGCAGGCGTCCTCGTGGAGAAAGAGAGAGACTGTCTGTCCATGGACGCAGACTGGAGGGTCTGCTGCTTAGCCACTGCCGCTGGCTGTGTGCAAGGAAGGGCTGAGTTTGACGCATTGGAGATGGGTCCGAGAAACAAAGTGACAGTTACTTATACGGGATTCATGGAGGAGAAACGAAGTTTCCTGAAGAAAGCCTTCCGCTGATAAGGATAATTTGGGAAGGATGTTTCTTCAATCCATGGTGTTAAATGAGGCTTCTTAAAGCAGGAATTCTTACTTGGGCTCAATGGGAACCCTGAAGTGTTCAAGGGCGAGTTCTGCAATTGGATGGATAGAGAGTCATGTGACACGTATGTATGTGGCGTGTGTATTGGGTGAGGAGAATATTTCCAAAATAGGATTCTTAAATGTTATCAGACTCTCAGAAGATAGTTCATGACACCAACATATTTATATAATTGAATAAAAAATTATAAACTTAAAGAGACCCATAGAGAGACATTTTAAATTACTGTTTGGCGATATTATACCTTGGTATTGTTTTATAGAGTAAACAATGACCCAGGACCTATTATTATTATTATTATTATTGTTATTGTTGTTGTTGTTGTTGTTGTTATTTATCCTTCTCTTTCTTAAGCATGAACTGAGTGAAAGTGGGATGCCTCATGGAAGACAGAGCCGAGGCAATAGGATGGAATAGTGCTCTGGGATCCCAGGAAGTCAACATTCTAAACCCCTTTTTTCAACTCTAAAATTAGAATTAGATCTGATATTTCAAATGAGCTTCCAACTCTAAACTTGTATCCACAGCCTTTGGCTATACTGTGATTTAAACGTTTGTTCTCAAGTGTACATTCAATACAAAACAAAATGTTTTAAATAACAAAAAAAAGGAAAAGAAAAAAAGGAAAAGCAAAGAAACCAAGCATTGTATTCTAATACAATCTCTCCAAAAATTAAGATCATTTGATGTCAAAAAACACTTTGGAATATCTACAAGAATTTGGCCAAGGCACTACTTGCTTATGATTTGGTAACAGTCATTGAAAAGGATGTTAAAGTTTGGGGTATTGCCTAATTTATTGATAACTAAATTCTAACAGTGATTCTTCAACTTTAGCCTGCATCATAATCACCCAGAGGGCTTGTTAAAAATATAGACATCTGGGCACCACTCCCAGAATTTCTGTACATTGCTGGTGAAGAACCTGAGAACCTATAATTCTAACATGTTCTTAGATGATGCTGATGGTCTTGGTCCAGGAACAACAGTCTCCCTCCACCCTCCATGCCTCCAGAGTACACCACCTTCTCTGCCACCTCCACACTAGAAGGTTGTCGAGACCCAGGAAGAACCCATGTCAACGTAGAAAACATCCAAATTTGTAAAGGACTTTTATGAGTTTATCTGAGCCAAACTGATGACATATGCTGGAGAGCAAGATCTCAAATACTCCGGAGGATAACAGTTTGCAGCTTCTTATATGTGTTTGAACTTAAGGAAGGGACATAAGGAAGATTGGAGAAAGCAAGGCAGGGATTGGATCATTGGATCACAAGATAGTTAACAAGATTATGTGCTCTCTTGAGGGCTGTGTTGACCTAGATGCACCAGATCCATGGACAGGGCTGGCTTAAAACTTTTCACGAAAGACGGTAAAAGCCTGGATGAGACTACCCACCATAACCTACCCAGTTAGGAAGTGATGATCAGATCACCCTATGAGGTTACTTTCCACAGAACCCCTTTTTTCCCTCCACACTCAGTTGACTGTCATAGAGGAGGCTTAGATCTGCTTTTTGTTTTAATCTCTTAGAGCAGATAAATAATGTTTAGAAATTCATAATTATCCTATAAAAGTTTGCTCCCTACATCCAGGTATAGATTAATTCTCTGATAACTTATCAGTTTCATTGACTGATTCTGACCTCTGGGTGGCAGCATCTCTAATCTCTCCCATTTTCCCAAAGAAGAAAGGAGCCAAGTGTACATTTAAAATAAAAAAATAAAATTAAAAAAAAGGTAATACCACTGAACCTTAGATCTGACCAGGCAAAGAGAAAAGGCCAACATTCATTGTCACGGCTTAGGAAGCCTGAAACGAGTAGCATCTAGGAACCACCGGGAAGCAGACAGCACAGGCTTGGTGACATATACTTGTCACCATTACAAGTCACTCGAAATAAATGGGGGTTTTTTTGGTTGTTGTCCTGGGCTTGAACTTAAAATTTTGTTAGTACCTGTTATTTAGTTCCACAGAAGGCGCTAGCGCTTCTGGGAAGGAGCCGGAAGTGTAAGAGATGAATATGGGAGACTAAAGACCAGAGAGAGCCCCAGCTCCACTGCACGCTTGCTATGTGACCTTCCCTTGAGGACCCATTTCCTTGTTGGTACAGTGGGAATTCCTTAGATTGCCATTAGTCCTTTAGGAAAATTTGCAGTTTCCTTCCAATTTCCTATAGATTCGTCCTTCACCGTGTACTCTATCACCCACTTTCAAAGGGCACCACATATATCAGAACTTCTTGGATGACACTTCAGTGTAAATTTGTTGACTTTTAGAGATGATATAAACTCCATTTCTCCTACATATTCTTAAATGAAAACTATACTATTCATATTTTTAGACACACCTAAATTTTCTATCAATAAGTAGGGTTTTATCCCCTACCTAATTATGCAGTATTAGTGGAGCCTATTATCTTTAAGGTATTATGCTAGACCCTACAGTGCAGGGGTCCCCTGATCAGCAGCATAAGCATCACCTATTAGAAATGTAGATTCTTGGGCCCCTCCCCAGAACTACTGAAATAAAAAACTCTGGGTCCTAGCAGCAATCTGTGTTCTAACTAGCCCACCCAGCAATTCTGGTGCTTGCCAAAGTTTGAGGATTGCTGCTGTAGGAAATTTAAGAAAGTATTAAAGAAGCTGATGGTAATGCAGCGAGGATCAGGTGAGAATTCAAATAACTGCCGCACAAGGCAGTGTGCAGCAGCTGAGTGTGACACAGCTCAGGGCACTTCAGGCTGCAGGGCTACTAGGGGATTCATGATGAGGGTGCAGTCAAGTGAGGAGTCAAGGGTTTTAAAATGCAGAACAATGGAGAAGGGCAAAACAATGGTCAGGAACAGCCTGAGCAAAGCTTTGCAGGGAAGTTAATGGTTAATTCAGAGATGCTGTGGGTAATGACCCAGGAGGAGCAGAAAGGTGCTACAGCATGGAGGATCCGGAACACTGTGCTAGAAATTTACTCCCAAGGTAGTGGGAAGCCACTGTAGGTTTTTGAGGAGGAAAGTCCCTCAAACCGACCTGTGTTTTAGAAAAGTAACTCTGCAAGCAAGCTGAGGGATTTGGCACACAAGAGTTTAGAGGCAGATAATGATGTGTTATTGCTCTTCTTTGAGTGACTGAGTTCTAGTTTAAGATAGCCCGGGTGGCTTAAAAACTGCAGCATTCAAATAAGGATTGCACATTTTGTTTGAATGAGGAAAGCTCTGGTCTCACTGCATCCTGATGCATACTATGCATTGTTACAAACTCCAAATCTTTTGATGGAATTAATAAATGCTTATTTGAATTTTTTTCTGTGTTACATAGGAAATAAAATTTAATAGAGTGGTGTTTCTGTTCCCAAACGTTTCTGTTAAGCAAACATATGCTTTCAGGTCAGTGGTCTTGTTCTTATGTGTCATCCTAACTTCTTCTTTTCTGGTACTATGACCCAGTCTTCCCTGCTTATCAGTTCATCCTGCATGACTGTCAGTTCCTTCCACCCTGCACGAGATGGGTCCCAACTTGAATTTCCCTGCTGTTTATAGCATATATGTGCTTCTATACATAGTTCGTTCCACACATCACCGGCAGGTCAACTATGACCTTTCCTCTTCTTTGCTAAATATTGATATTTTCCCCTCCCAACCTCCTTCCCCTCCTCTCCAAGGTCATTCTTCAGTGGGGAAATATCTATGTGACTAGGGGAACTTGAAGGATGGACAGGACTTGGTAGATATAGGAGAGGGAACACAGGTATTCAAAGCATGCTGGAAATTGCCATTTGGGGCTTTTTGAACCTGCCTTCTTGAAAGCAGTAATGTTCAGGGTTTAGGTGCTGATGACCCTATTTCTAAATACCAGCCAGACTACTCAGTGTGTGATCTTTGCTTTCTCATTTTCTCTCAGTTTATTCATATTCAAAATGGGGATAATCATTGGGGTTGTAGCAAGAGATGATGGTTAGCACAGGAACTATTATGATCATTTCTGAATTGTTGCAAGCAAATTGAAGCCCACTTGTTTTAGAAAAAGTATCAGTCTTGATCATTAAATTAGTTAATAATGGAGAAGATACCCATTAGCTACTATAATTCAGTGATGTGTATTTTATTCTAGGTATTTGAAAGGCGAATAAGGCATAGTTAGTTCAGTAAATACAAAGTAAAATGACTTTAACTCTAGTCATGGAATTGCAGCACAAAAATTCTTATATCGCAATACAGATGCCCTTCAATTTTTATGTTTTAAATATAGAGAATATAATGCATCAAATTATGCAGAAAGTAGACTTTAGGATTTATTCCTGTAAACTGAATGAGAAGCAGCATCATTTGGCTCTAAAAAATAAAAAAATTTGAAATTGTTTTCAGGTTAAATTTTATTTAAAGTCAGAGTATTTTAACATTAGGTTAAAGTCATTTAACCTAATGACTTTAACATTAGGTTAAAGTCAGAGTACTTTAACCAATACTTTGGGCAGCAGTGACAACTATTCCATTTCATACTGAAGACATTAGAGCATCAAAAGGAGAAGGAAATTGCTTAAATTCATGTATCTCATGAGTGGAATCTCACACAAGCATTGGAACTGAGTCTTGGCATTGGAGGAGAAAAAAGCACGGAACAGAAGAAGAGGAACTTACGTTCTGGACAGTCAGCAAAGTATCAGGGGCAGGAGTCATTTGTTACATCTGTCCCCAGTGAACGGGGAAGGGATATTGTCAGGGGGGGATGGATAGAGTTTCCATGGATGAAATTCACCATGACCTGTGTTGATGGTACTTTCTAGGTAATTAGGGGAGGTTGGGTGAGATTTGTCCCAAGAGAAGAAGCACAAAGGGAGGGGAAAAGTTGAACTGAAGTAAGATACCTTTTGTTTTTTTTTTTAACTGTCTGGCCTGAAATAACGCTGAACCCAAAGGCATGTTAGCTGAATGCCTCCATGAGAAAAAGCTTAACCCCTCTCCATTCCCTCCTGGGGTTCACTCAGCTCAGAACATTTCTTCATATGAGTACTATGAGCCAGCTGAGTATAAAACAATCAAGGTCACAGAGGAGCAATGTAAGCAACAAAGGCAGTCATCTCGTAACATGTCCACGATGGTGTAAACATTTTAAAGTTTAGCTACCAGGGGGTTAGTGTATGGAACCCTGGGGGTAAACTACAGCATGTTGTTGTAGCACCCCATAAAACTGCAAAGCAGCACCTCTTCATTTATTCTGCTGTAGCATTCTTTTGAAAAGATAGTGGTTCTTTTTGCATATGCTGCTGTTCCTGTCCTCCCCCGTCTGCACACAGTATCTCACCAACAGCAGACTTTCTGAAAAGAGATAAGAGTGTCCAAATGCAGCCCGTGCAGATGAGGCTCTTATCTGTTCAGTTTCTCTTGCCTTCATTAACTACTAAATGCTAACCTTTCCTATTTACAAGAGGAGACTCTAATTGTCTACAGCCTGATGAGACAGATCTGGGGGTCTGTCAAGGCCATGTCTCTCACATTTCTGCCATCTGGAAGATTAAAAAAAAAATTATTCAACATTTCTAACCACTGTCATGACTATATTTGCTCTTCTCTTAACCTGGAGCTGGTTAGCTGGATTGGATGTTCCCTATATAGCAGTGATCATGGAATGTTGTGGAAACAGTGCTTGTAGCTTCTTTGGCAATATAGGGTTGGAAAGTTCTCCTAGGCATAGTCTCTCTTTGCCCTGGGGGCACCTGGTGGTGTTCCTGAGCTAGGGCTCAGTCCATTTCCCTTGGCATTTCACTGCTTTTTAGGTGTGCATCTTCCCCTCCTAAGTCTTTGAACATTGAAGGTTAAGATAATCTGAGTCTGATCACAGAATGTTACAATTCCAGGAGCAAAATTAGGCAAAATCATCCTAAGAGGTAAATCTTTAGTAATGTGATAGAACAATGCTCTTTTTTTCAAAAGAACATTTTGAAATAGAACAATGAAATAGAACAATGCTCTATTTTTAAATAATCTGGTTATAATTTTAATTTTTGCAAAATAAATCCTGAAACCCAGAGCTGACCTGATAATTAATGTGTTGCCCTTTCAAACTGATGGTTTAAAAATCTGTATTAAGGAGAGAAGTTCTATGTTCTGTGGGGTGGGGCTGAGGAGCAGAGCTGCTCCTAGTTGTGCTGACCTGTTCTGAGTAATTCAGTTCTGATCCCAGATGTTCTTAACACTCACTCTGCAAACATATGCCCTGCCCTTACTCAACCCACTCTCTTCGGAATCAGGTTGGAAATTCCTTACTGTAACCTGAGCATGAGTCTTGGAAGACTATACTCTCATCCTCAGAGTCTTATCAAAGTAATTTGTCTCCATTCCTTTTCCCTAGAGAAATTCTGGTAAATACGACTTCCTCTACTTATTATATTCCTATTGATATTGTTCCACCCAGTGACATTTAACTCTCCCCATAGATGGGCGCCCTGGGCTATCTACACTTTGACTCAGCTCTTCTAATAACTCAAGTTCCCAAATATGCATAAATGACTTATTTTGATGCTATGGTGGTAACAGAATAGCAAGGCAGCATTGGTATATTGTAACAAAGTTATGGCCAAGATCGGAAACAAAGCTAATGGAGATTTTGATAATCTTTAGAGTTTCTTTTTTTTGTTTAATTTTTAATGCTTAATTCCAATTTCTGGGGAATTCTGATAAATTTGCCAGACAACTACCTGAGAGGAATGTCTTTGACAAAAGGTATTTTGATTTTAGCAGATCACTGGGCAAATTTTCTGCTGTATTATTAGATAAGATGTCTAAAGATAAGTAAAAACAAGATGATGTGTGGGCATTTTTTTTTTTACCTTTTATTTTGGAAATTTTCAAGCACATGCAACAGTAGAATGAGCCCCTATGTACCTGTCATTTAACTTCAACCATTTTCGTCAGGGCTAATTTTGTTTCATCGGCACCGTTACCTCCCGCGCCCACCATCATGATGCAAAAACATCTCGAAAGTCTGAGAAGATACATTGAAACTAACAAGAAAAAATTTCATCAGCATAAATAGAAATTTCTATTTTTGAGGACTTGCAAATGTATGCCTTTTTAATTACGTTTGATTAATTTTAATTTTAAGGATAGAGAAGAACTGGTTTTAAAGGAATTTGTGAGGAAATGATCTGAGTGGTTTAGCTCAATATAAACCAGTTGTGTGAGAGAAGTGCTGAACAAATAAACACCATCTAAACCAGCATAAAAATGGGTTTTCAGATAAGCGAAATCATCATGAAATCTAATCTTGTGGGCCCCTAGCTGAGATACCATCTTTAACTCTGAACATGAAGTTTTAAGTACGATAATATACAAGTAAATTACACCCTGGGAAGCCACAGAAAACATGGAGAGCCTAAAAGAAATACGGGGGCAGATGAAAAAACCGGGCATGTCTCATCCAGGTACAAAATAATTAAAAAGTTGAGAGACAAGAAAACTGCATTAGGAACTGCCTCTGTGTCCATGGAAAGGGACTAGTTTTGCCAAATTAAAGATATGGTGGGGTTTTTTTGCGACCATTTGCAAGCTTCTACTGGTTTAATTTGCTGATAAATTTTAGACTCTTTGATGTCCTTTATTCCTGTATGAGCTAAATACCAGGCATACTAAGTACGATCTTTCAGGTGTTTTCTGTTTTCTACAGGTTAAACAGACCAAATGTAAATTTAAACAAAATAAATAGTCCATGTTGGGTATGGAATGAAAACTTTAAATATCCCTCGTAATGAACAGCACAGGGATCCTGCTAAGGCAGGATGAGAATTATTTTTAATATAAAATAGAAAAACTAGTTTCTGGGGATATAGCTCCGCAACATGAACTTCCCAGAAGAGAGGGGTAGATTATTAAGGATGACAGGAGGAAAGAGTGGTTTATGGACACCATGTTATCATTTCCAGAGTGTTGCACAGAGCTTGGCAGATATATGTGCTCAGCAAATGCTGGTTGAACTGACACAAATCAGGGCAAATACACTTCATCGGGGACCTATCTTAACCCCTAAAATCCAGTGCTGTTTTACTTCTGTCCTCTCTAGTGTCTGGAACTTTGGCTTTGGAATCTATCTCTTCACCATTTGACTGTGGTCACAGTTAAAATGCAAATGGTTCTAGGACAGGCCACCACTCAGGCACAGAGTGGTCACACAACGTGGAGGTAAGACAGCCTTCAGAATCTGCCCAGCCTGGGTTTAATTTCCGGCTCTGAAACCAGGCAGGTGTGGAAATTGGACAAACCTCTTGATCTGTCTGCATTTCTTGCCTTCCATGCTAAACGCAGGGTTTTTATAAGGGTTAACAAGAGGGAGTGTTTGTCAAACATGCTCACATCATGGGAGCTGGCATTAGTCCTATTATCTGAAACTTTTAAGGGAGGAAGAAAAACAAGACTGAGGAAAGGATGACCCAGGGAATGGGGCAGGAAGGCAAGCCACCCAGAAGGGGGAGGCAAAAGAACATACGTACGTCAGCTTTGGGAAAGGGCCAACATAGCCTTTCTGGAGGCCCCATCTCTAAAGCAGCAAGCCCCTTTCCCTCCCTTTTATCCAGCCATTTTCCCTGTATGGCCATTCCCCTCCCCCAATCTCCTTCCTTTCAATCACCTCCTCTCCGTACAAACCATTTGGTGGTTATCAGTATGCTTACAGTAGAATCTTCCATGTTAAAATTCTGGATAAACTTTTAAATGAGTACTGATGCTTTAAATAATGAGGAATTATTATTATTATTATTTTTCAGCTGAGCCATCCTGCTGCCTGTTGGCAGCTCAGAGGCTGCTCAGCTCGGGCTGGACTCAAACCGCTGTTGTTCAGAGCTCAAACTCTTGAGCGAGCTCTTAACCAACTGAGCCACTTGGCCAGCCCCTAATGAGGAATTATATCATAAGAGATAGAAGGGGGCCAATTAGATGAAAACCAAAGTGGGGTGAGGGGAAGCAAAGACAGAAGCCAGGAAAGAATGGGAATATCTAACATTATCACTTTTTAAAACAGAAGACATAAAAGTGATTTCTTTACCTCACTGTGAGATGAAACCAAATTCTTTAAGACACCTTTGCGATGTTCAAACAGCCAATGAATTGACTTCAAAAATTATAACTATTCCTTATTTTTGAAAATAGGAAAAAAGATCTTTAAAAGCATGAGGGATATAAACCAGGTTCCAAAAAACTTTCTATTGCTGTTTTAAATATTGACATGGGGCATCAAAGAGGTTATTAAATCTCAGAAAGACTTCAGTCTAGAACTGCTTCTCACCTGTGATGTTTTGGTTGTAACTTTGTTAACAGGTAATTTCTCAGACACCCTTGATGACCAGCCAGGTGACACGCTCAGTGAATTAGACCATTATTCTATGGCAGCGGTTCTCAACTTCCCTAATGCCGCGACCCCTTAATACAGTTCCTCTTGTTGTGGTGACCCCAATCATAAATTTTCATTGCTACTCTATAACTGTAATTTGCTACTGTTATGAATCGTAATGTAAATATCTTTTTGTTTTCTGGTGGTCTTAGGCAACCCCTGTGAAAGGGTCGTTCAACCCCCAAAGGGGTCTCTACCCACAGGTTGAGAACCACTGTTCTATGGTGACAGTAAAGTGCTTTCTAAAGAACAATGGGAAATAAAATGTGAAAAAGTGACCTCATCCATGTTTAAGCAGTTCTAACTGCTGTTGGTCCCACTCACCACAGGGAAGCCTTGACCTGGAAGACAGATGTGTAAAACGTGGTCTTTAGGACACAGCATCTACACTAGGTGAACAGTCTACTTCAACCACTACCCTCTTCACGTTGTTCCCAGGCCTTCCAGGAGACAGGACGAGCTGTAGGCAGTGCTGGGTGGCGGCTGTCCTGACTGTTTCTAAGACCGAAGGGCTTGTCATGTGAGCTGTGTGTGGGCTGTGTCTACGGTATGGGTGAAGAGGTGTGGAGACCATGTGCTGCTCTGTGGAACCCCCACTCTGAGCATGTGCTGTTGGGCTGGTATCTGTTTCTTCTCTAAAACTAACACCCAAACCACGTAGTGGACCAGGGGTCAATTACTCTAGTATGGTGAGCTCACAGTTACTGTATTTTCCTTATTCCTCCCCTTTGAGAGCTCTGCATGAACACAGATGCAGCTTCACTGGGTCGGTAACTGAAGGGGTCCATATGCTACTATGATATTCGATTTTATTTATAAGATCGAATTTAAATACAAAAATATGAAAAAAATCAGATTATATACTGACGTTGTATACCTGAACTTACGAAAAAAACATAGTCTGTAGGAAAAGTACCAATTGGTTTTTGCAAAATTAAAACACACACACACACACACACACACACACACACACACACACACACACACGAGTAGGTTCTCACACACCCCTCCTCCCACGCCCACCCTGAGAATCTATACCCTTGGTCATGTTTGCACCAGGAAGAAGTAAGCTCACTTTCTTATGCAAATCTAGATATAGCCGACTAAGGACAGGCATTTGCCCATGGGTGTATCTCAGGCAAATGATCCAGTAGTACATGACTGCTGCTTTGAGGACTACCCATGTAGGTAGTCTACTAGATCATGATGGTGGTTTATGGGGAGAAATTGAAAATATTTGTCTTATAATAGATTGAGCTTTTGTGCATGGATGGAGTAGGAACAATGTGATAGGATTACATTGTGGGGAACGGTGGCTGCAGCAACATCAATTGGGCACAAGGCAACATCCACTGGTCATCAATAAACACTGTGAGCCCTACACTCTATCATCATAATTTTGATTAAATGGACCAACTTTTGAGACTTTGGCCTAAGCTAGGGTCAGTAGCAAATGCATTTTCTCCTGACTCATCACGCACGCATTTCCATGGACACAGTTCATTCTCTAAAGTATATCCTGCCACACTGGGCCATGACATTATTTATTTAGTGGAAACATTATAATTTGGATGAACAAGTTGGAAAGGTAGGAAGAAATTTTTACTCCAAGGAATATCAGTTTGGCATTTAAAAATCTCTGAAGTAAAGATAATTTGGAAAAAGTAGTGGTAGGTTCCTCCATGAGATGGCACTCATTGTCTTCCTTACCTTTTATTTAAACTTTTTAACATAGTCATAGTTACAGAGTATAAATATACATATATGCATATATGAGGCCTGACAATTAAGTTCGCGAACTTGTTGCTATGCTGTTGCTAATCTATTTTGATATCAGAGGGATTATTTATTATGAATTTGTACCAACTGGACAAACAGTTAACCAAGTTTACTATTTGGAAGTGCTGAAAAGGCTGTATGAAAAAGTTAGATGACATGAACTTTTGGCCAACAATTCATGGCTCTTGCATCACGACAATGCACCAGCTCACACAGCACTGTCTGTGAGGGAATTTTTAGCCAGTAAACAAATAACTGTATTGGAACACCCTCCCTACTCACCTGATCTGGGCCCCAATGACTTCTTTCTTTACCCAAAGATAAAGGAAATATTGAAAGGAAGACATTTTGATGACATTCAGGACATTAAGGGTAATAAGAAGACAGCTCTGATGGCCATTTCAGAAAATGAGTTCCCAAATTGCTTTGAAGGGTGGACTAGGTGCTGTGTCGGTGCACAGCTTCCCAAGGGAGTACTTTGAGGGCGACCACAGTGATATTCAGCAATGAGGTGTGTAGCACTTTTTCTAGGATGAGTTCATGAACTTAATTTTCTGAACTTATACATACATACATGCCCATATACACATATACATATATACATATGTGTGTTTACCTTAGGTTTTAGACTTTATCAGAACTGCTCACATTCTTTTAATAGTTCAATCACATTTTTGACAAAACTGTCATTTACGTGGGCCCCTTGGGGCCATTGCGACAGGTAGTATGTAGGGCGCTGTATTGGTGGGTAGAGAGAGGGAATTGTTACCTTTATCCTCTTTAATCCCACCGTGTGCTCTGTTTATGCCAGAGGACAAAAATGCAAAGCTGCTTGGAGACTAGGACTCTATGCACAGCAGGTCGGGATGAAACACAAACCCACAGAGACAGAGAATGAACAGGGGTGTAAAAAGATAAGCTCTTTATAGAAAGTCTGTCTAGACTGTCGGGGGACTGAGCAGGCTAATAATTTGAGAAGCTGGTAACTTCTTAGAAAAAATATTAAGGTTCACTCCCCTCAGGAGGAATCTTGCTCCTGTTAGTATCTGAGGCCTAAGAGTAACTCCCTTTTTCTTTGTCAGTGAGGTCTGAGAGGATTTAAAAATCAAATCTCCTTTACTTGAAGTTCTCCCTCTGTCCACGGCAGTCCTATGCTCTAGTTAGAATTCACCACCAATGGCGGACTTCAGTTTGGATTTTGAGGTCAGACTCACAATTACAGTCAGCTGGAGAATCAACTAGGGCTTTGGATCATGATGAAATCATTTTGTTTTCATTATATTAGCACTAAAAGGGGGGAAAGATCAGGAACTTAGACTCTATCAGAAAGCATATCAAATAATCTACAGGGGAAATACAAGTGTCTAACGACGGCACCAACACATGTCAGCAAACTGGATATTCAACTCAAACTGATCTTGTAGACACTCAGACAAGGGGGCATGTGGGAGGCAGAGATGGAAAAGGCCTTTCTAGCACTCTCTTATGCCACGTGCCTTGAATAATGGCAGCCAGTCCCTCCTGCTTTTTCAGGAACCTCTTCCTCACACAGCGTCTTCCTCACTAGGAGAAAGCTCTGTGCTTCCTACGTGCATTCATGCATTATTAGTTTTCCTCTGTGTAAATCCCTAACATCACGGGTGATAAAGCACTTTGTTAATTTCAAAATACTTTACCATCGAAGACTCTCTGTTCTTCTCAACCAGATGGTATGGAGGGTGATACGTTCATCCTAATTTTACAGATAAGAATCCGGAACAGGGGAAATGACATGTCTGAGGTCACAAATGAGACAGAATCAAGGCCTGAAGTGGAGAGAACCCTCTCCCCAGACCCGAACCCCTTCTGCCTTTTGCCTGATCATGTAAAAAGCCCAATATCGATCTAGCCAGGAACTGAAGGCTCCATTTTCTTCCCTAGCAGATGCAGGAATAGTCTAAGTTCAAGTTCTCTTCCCAATGGATATTTTACATGTGGTGCTTTCTGCCCCTAAATATTATTTGCTATGACCTCCTTGAGGATAGAGTAATGATCTCAGAGAAAAGACACAGTATATTACATTTCTCCTAGTCCTCAAACTGGATTTTCATTAAAGCCACTGACTGCTTCTTTTTTAGTACAGCCCCAGGCATGTGGGAAGAGCTTATTTTCATGGCTAGCAAGGGCATCATTCAAAAGACAATTTGAATTGTGGTCATTTATATATCTCTTTTTCAGAAGCCACTATTTGGATAACCTTCAGGGAAATCTTTAAAACACCCTGAAAATAAAAGCTATTTTCTATCTGTTAGACACACATGTATGGAATAGTGGATAATTACGGGTACGTGTGTGTGTGTGTGTGTGTGTGTGTGTGTGTGTGTGTGTTTGGAGGGACAGAAGATGTGTTCTTTGGGAAATAGCTGGTCCAGAAACTTTTATTAATTCATAAGCCAGCAAAGCAATCCTCTATTTTTCAGCCCTTTTCCATTAGATTTAAGGAGTCTAAGAACATACAGGCAAAGCAAGAAAAACCCAAAAGTCTGGGGTATAAATATTATCAAAGAAACATTCAAGTTTGCTTTCCTCAAAGATTTTGCTACTAGCTACCCAGGACTGCCTGAGACATGTCAGATCCTAAAGACGTGGCAAACACCACTCTACCAAATTGCTTCTCAGGCAACCAAAACGTCACTGTGCACAGTGCATGTGTGCATAGAAACATAAATATCTCTCTCACATTCTCATTCTTTGCATGCTCCCCCCCCCCATCATATGTAAGTTTGAGGTCATTTTTCTATTTGAATTTTTGCTGCTTCTTATTTTTGAAAGACAAAAAAAAAGGTGTAAAGGTGGCAGATTTCATTAAAAAAATCTGTTTCACCAAACTGGCTTTAGATTCTGTGTACATGTACTTATACACACACACACACACACACACACACACACACACACACACACACACACACCCCTCTCTTTTACTCCCCTGCAGTGATTTAAATAATTAATAGCTGCTTTCTCTTAGTCCTTTGAAAGAAGCATACTTAGGCATTAGAACCTCCATCATTCTCCTGCCAAAGTGCAGCGGATTCCTCTTCAAAGCTGTGATCCTGTTGATTTTGCTCACTGCCAAACTTCACATTGTGGAAGAAAATAGCTTGATATTGGAGTGATTAAATTTCAGAGGGAGCTGACAGAATGGAGTTCCTCAAAACCTCAACTCTGCCAATTTTGATATCTCTAATTTATTCCAACAACCATTTAAGTCTAAATGCCTCCATTTTAATCACATTAACAGTATATTACAGAGACTGCACACCCATAGACTCCAGTTGCAGAAACAATTTGGCTCTTCCCCCCCCCCCCTTTATGTTTGGAATCATCAAATATCTGCTAGCAGAAGCCATTAGCTGGAGCCAGCCCTTTGGTAATTTCCTCTCGACTCCCTCTGTTTCCTTAGCCAGAGGCCTGGACCTTGGCGCTTGCCCAGAAAACATGGGGAAAATAAACACACCTACTATCCAAACAATAGCAAAAAGCATTTAGCGCACCTCAACAGCTCACATTTTCCTTGCATTTAACTGGTATTACAGAGAACTAGCTCTGTGAAAGCAACCCACGTCAATTCACACCAACCCAGAGCCCACGATTGGCATCATGTTCTAACTAAGGAGGCCATAGACATGTCCCCTAAGAAGCTGGGTGCTTTTGGACCCCCTTCTGGGTCCCCCAGTTGATGATATATTAGACCTTCAGTAGGGCCAATGTAGAGATTTGCTCAAGCCAAGCCTGAGCTCTTGCCAGCTTGCCTCGTCCTTCCGGTAGCATACCCACATAAAGCTGCAGGAAAGCTGAATATTTAATGCAGATATTTTATTTGAAACCAAGTGCTTGTGTTCTCCAGGGTCTCCTCTCTGTCACCAGCTGACATCGTAGAAAATAGAATCAACACTTTTCTGCCATATACAAGCCAAGCTATTTTCATAGTTTGTTTCCCAGCAGCCATCAAACTGCCTGTGTGTACAGACTTGAAAAACTCAAATATCCCCTTATTGTTTGGATAATATTGTGGAGAAGATACAAACTGGGGCCTTCCCATCAGCTCTGGCCCCTCGCCTTGTAACTTTCAGCAAGTTTTTTATGCTTCTAGGAATCCGTTTTCTCGGCTGATAAAATGGGGGAAAATAATCATATCTACTTCACACAGAGCTGCTGTGAGAAACAATGAGATTATGCACAAAAAGTCCTTAACAAAGTCTGGCCTATAGTAAGTGCTTAATGATGCACTGCATACAGGAACTGCATAAGTAACTACTTCACCAGTGTTAGTGTTAATATTATCCAGTTATAAACGCTTGAATTCAAGATTGATCATGACTTGATAACAACATAGGGAACGAGATTAGGAAGCTATAATTTACAAGAATTTCTACACAGTACAGGCTTTAGGTCAGCAATATGTTTAGAAGAGGAGCTGGGGTTTGTCTTGAAGTGCATTTGCATACTAAACCCACTCATTTTCCTCAGATGCTGGGATTCCTTAAGGTGGCTTGGTGAATACAGGCACTGATGGGGACTCAAAGACGCCATCTGTCAGTGTCTTCACGTCATGCCCTTTCTATTCTACTCCTCGGCGTTCCATGCCATACTTTGCCTGTACCTTTATTTCCCATGGCCAAAAACATTTAAAGATTAAAAATCATTTTGCCAAGTCCCTTATCTCTCCTTAAAAATCTTTGAAAGAAGTACACTGTGAAAATAGAACAAAATGCCTAAGCACAGATTGTTTTTCTCTTTGTTGTTAAGCCAAGGAAGCATCTTCTAAAGCTGGGCTCTGTTGATAACCTTGAGAGATTTCACGACAATCGATATGGATGGAATCCCATATTGAAAGATGAACTGAGTGAATCAAACATGCAGTAATTGTCCACAATCAGACAAAAAAGGTAATAGGAAAAACGAGATTTCTTTTTAAGTTTACCTTTCATCCAATCGACATATACCTTGGAGGGTTTTGGAATTCTGAAATGTGAAATAGAACCTTTTTGGTGTCTCATTGTAGATGGAGTATTCAAACTTCTATTCAAACAGCAGAAAATATCCCCCTGTAGAAATCAGTACTATTTCCTTATACATTGGTTTAATCAAGGACTTTGATCTGGTTCAATAGATAGCGCTAGAAAAGGTTTTGGGGGTTTTGTTTTGTTTCTTTCCCCTAAACAACTGATCTCTCACACAGAGATTCAGACTCAAAAAGGAATGGATAAAACACAAGTAAGTTTTAATGCCCCCTTTGCACCTCCTGAAAGAGAAGGTCCCCTAGCCGAAGAGAAAGGTATCCAAGTTCCTCACCTCTCTCAGGAAGAGTCTGATGTTTGCATTTGAGAGGAGAAAGTGGAAGTTATTGGACACCCTTAGGTCCTTGGGAAAGCAGAGTCTGCAGTCAGTGGAACCAATGGTGCTGACAGCAGTAAGGCCCTGAGTGCAGAGCAGTGTGTGCCCTGTTATCTGAGGCTGTCCTGGAATGAGGGCACTGGGCTCCCTTTCTTTTTGGGGACAGTGAGGTGTATTCTGAGTGTATTAGGTTTAACCAATCAGAGAACAATCAGCCTAATCATGTGGCAGGTCACCAGATATCTGGGTCAGATTGTGGAAAAACATCAATAGTATTCAGCTGCTGGAGCTCCCTAGGGAGGCTGTTACTCAAGGGTCATCATTTAAACGTAACTAAAAACTAATCACACTTAAATTATAAATAGCATCAACTAGAAAATCACTCCAGTCAGCTCTCTGTCTGAGGTCAATAAAAA
The DNA here is from genome assembly GCF_001890085.2 of Hipposideros armiger. NCBI lineage: Eukaryota > Metazoa > Chordata > Mammalia > Chiroptera > Hipposideridae > Hipposideros > Hipposideros armiger. Next base: position 4,915,334 of record NW_017731391.1, on the reverse strand, counting down.
AGTTTGTTGATAAAAAAAAGTTTCTTAAAATGTATTTTCTTGGAGGGTCGTAGGCTCCAGAAACTGGAAACCCTTCCAAGGCACAAAGAGGAGTGACATTTCTTGAATGAATAGCATAAAATTTCAAAGCTTGTTATTAAATTTCAGATTCTGGGCATTAAATTTATTATTTTTTACAGCAAGTTCTTTTAGGAAGCTGAGGATATTTGGAAAATACTGCAGAGTCATTTGATTAAGCACAAGTGACTTCAGTCTATGCAGAAGATGATTCGATGATCATTAACTGGTTACCATTCGATGTTAAAATACATAGTTTAGCTCCTTCAGGACAATCGTCAATAAAAATGTAGCAACACCAATAACAAATGTATAGAAATGACTTTTCTCATTTGCCCTTGTGACACCATTTCTGCCAAGATGGCTTCCTCTTGGTCATGTACACTGAATTTCTAGTGTTTATTTCTTTACTAATATTCTTTTATACCCAGTCCTGGATATAGATAGTCCCTCTCAATTTTTACGTCCATCCTCTTGGCACCAACTATCTGAGATATTGACTGATCTCTCCATCCTGGCATTCTCTCTGGTTTACAGAGCCTGAGTCATTTATGTACATTTAGAGCTATCTTTGGATGCTGACCTGCTAAAGCACTAGGCAGTCTGATGATGAAGTACCTTTCCCATTTACATTTGTATAGAAAAATACCCTCTATTTGTCTTCAGTGTACTTCTCAAGTAAAGCATGTTGGAGATTTGCTCCTATGTAGACCTTTGTGTGCAATTTCTTTTAACTCTTAATCATTCTGACAACAAGTACATCTGACATAAAGTAGGCCATATAGTGTCTTTGCACATGGTACATCCAAGTATTTGAAAAAAATCTCAAAGTCAATACTAGTGAAATAAGTGTTTTAAACAAGATTGGAGAAACCAAAAAGTCAGTGACGTGTAAGAAAATATGCCCAATTATAATATAATCTGCACAGTACGTACGATAATTATTTTTGAAATAAAGCAAGACTTGTCTATAGGGGGAGGTAAATGCTGAAACTAAATAGTTATAGTGCTCTGAGGCACGAGTATAAATAAGCGTACTGACTCTTAAGACCTTGGTACAGAGAGTACAATAATGAGTTGTTTTGACAAGTCCAAAAAAATATTTCTGTCTCTCTTCTTTCCTATGATTTGGCACTTCCCATACCTCATATTGATTTGTTCCTCATTTCCCTTGCAACAAAATTTACCTTCTTGTAAACATATCATATGATACGATAGTCTTTCCACAAAGACTATTTCTAGCCTCGACATTCCTCCTAAGTGATATGCTACTTTTTCTTCCCTCCACTGAAAAACCAAAACCAAAACCAAAAATTTTAACCAGCACAGAATAAAATATTGTATTTTTCCAATTATCTAGAGAATAAGACAAAAATGGGTGTGGAATTCAGCCACCTCGGCTATATAAGGTGAACATTACTAGAGCTCCTTTTAACTTCAAGTCTTTGTCTCTCAGACTTTGTCTTACAACTGGGTTCTTAACAACGGCTCTTCCTACATCTCCATGCCACGATGGGTTAACACGCCCTTTCCTACTTGACTCTTCTCAGAGCTCAGCTACAGCTGAGAGAAAGGAGACAAGATGCATTTCCAAGGGGAGATGCTGATTTCAGCCAACAGAATTATGAGGAACAAGGCCCATGTCATTATTCATACTTAATAACACTTTCCTTTTTTTTTTTTTTTTTTTTTTTTTTTTTTTTTTTTTTTTTTTTAAGCTGAGCCATCCTGCTACCTGTTGGCAGCTCAGCGGCTGCTCAGCTCGGGCTGGCCTCGAACCGCTGTTGCTCAGAGCTCAGACTCTTAGAGCGAGCTCTTAACCAACTGAGCCATTCGGCCGGCCCCACACTTTCCTTTTTAACATTAAATTCTCTCTAGTGTTTCCTGGCTACAAGCTCCATTCCTTTTCAAGTGCTAAGTTGCTTCTCAGAGATAAATTCTAGATCACCTTGTCTTCGCCCTCCTCACCAAGGTAAGTATTCCTCAGGTATGCAGTGCTGTTTGAGTGAAACGTTTCTTTCTTCAGGCAAAACGTACGTCCTTCCTATGGATTGCACAGCAAGGAGCTATGTCCCTTTTCTGCCTTTTCCTTTCCTCTGGAAGGATCATATTCCTTATTGGAAACCATGGCGTTTTTAGAAATGAAAGCTGAATTGAACTATTTTCTCCTGATTGTCACCAGGCCTTAAACTATATTAAATGCGCTACCTAGAGTTTTAGGTCAATGCATCATATTTCTTTTAGTTTCATGGTTTTAAAACTTGTAGTGTTTCCCAATTCAAATCTTATATTTTATAAATAAGAAAAACAAGGCCTAGCATAGCTAAGTGACTTGCTCAAGATTACACAGCTAATTTGTGGAAGGAAGTGGACAGCAATCTGGCTTTTCTGGTTTTTTTCATTCACTACTATATAAATGAAGTAATTTTACTGTAGTCCCACAGATACACGCGTGAAGATCATGCACACACGCTGAATATGTTTTAATCAATCTTTGTACTGAGAATTCTTTCATGTTTGAACCAATATGGTACTTCCATCAAAACAAAGTAGCCCACCAATACCATAATGACCTCTTTATCCTCTAGTCAGAAAAGATAGCTGACATTTGCACAGCATTCTCCATTCATAAAGGGCTTTCACAGACATTCTGGCACTCTACCCACAATCAAACCCTAAGAGGTTAATATTAATAGTTCTACTTTAAAGATGAAGACACCTAGCATTCCAAGATACAAACTTCCTGTTGCTCAAGTAACGTGACTTCACATTCAGGTAGACCTTGCTCCAGCTTGAGATCAATTTAGAGCCCTTTCAAAACTAGTAGATGTGCCCATACTTTCTTAGCTGGAGTACCTTGAGTGAAAAGAGCTCTAATGGATGAGAAGCAACAACTGCACCATCAGACTCCACATTTTTGCCCCACCCAGCACCCTGGCCAAGCACTTGTGGGTGCTTCCCAGTAGGTTTTGATGAAATGGTGCTAGATGATCGATCCTCAAGTCTCTAACATTTTTATGATGATGAATCCGACGTCGTGGAACCCTAGTTTTGAAATTTTAAATTAGATTTGAATAAAAGCAGTTACAGTTCCTATTAAATTATTTTTGACAAAATCATTTTATAAACAAATAAGCTTCTAAACAAATATTTCTGTTTTAATTTCTATTTTACAAATTGTTTAAAAAATGCACACAAATCATGGCAATGACTTTTTTCTCTGGATCTTTTATTTATACTTTTCTGTCTTTAAGAGAGTTTTCAATAATTTATAATCTCATTTTATAAAGTTGTTTTGCTGCCAGAGCCAAGATAAAAGCACATGTGATTGAGCATCATGGTATTTGATTTCTCTCTTCACCCATAAGAGACCTGGCTTCCCAAGAGGGCTGTGTTATCATGAAGGAATATTCTAATAATTCTACTGAAGTTTACCCCCCAAAATTTTTTTTTCTAAAATTAAAAAGAAATGTAGGAAAGGCAGTTTTAAATATACAGATTGATTGTGATGCATGTTACTGGTTTGTGCTCATCCTGAAAAGGGACCCAAAATATGGCTCCCTGATTTGAAAATAAATAAAAACTCCCACTGCTCTAAGGGGCTCCAATGCAGAAAGAATGTTATACCCTATGTATTCAGAAAATCAACTATATGTCATTAATAAGAACATTCTGACTTTGTATAGAGCCATCAAAATAATCCCATCAGCATGGAGTTGTAAGCCTTAGAGAACCAACTGGGAGAGCCAAAGGAGGGTGACATCAGCACAGACGAGAGAGATGGATGGCCTGGGAAGAACTGCAAAAAAAGTGGGGTCTACAAGCATTGCCCATTTTCTTACCCTAGAGTTCCCTCTTGGGAACTCTCAGGGGTCCACACGCCTCCCATACCCATCTCCTCAACACCATCACATCTCTGCTCCAGCCTCACCCATCTTCTTTAAATGCTACCCCTGGAGGCAATTGCTCTCAACTTTCTGACTCCTTAGAAAACAGTCTGCTGAAATAAAGCTCTCTAAGAGGGTCATGACTGATGATGGCGTCAATTGATCCTGTGCCCCTGATCACAGACTCTTCATGTGATGCAAAGCTGCAGCCTTAGCCCAGAGTGCTGACACGTAGCCAAGAGAGTTTGTGACTAATAGCCTTGTTAACTGGGGTACAGTGAGAGAGACAGCTCTAAAACTCATGAGTTTCTGGGTGCAAGACCTGGCTTCCCATCAGGGGGCTCCTCTCATTTTGGATAAGTCATCTCACTGCCTGGGCCTTGGTTTCCCCATCTAATAAATGAAGACTTAAAGGGTGTTTTGTGAGGGAACAAAACACATTGTCAATAATCTATATTACTGTTGGCATTACAGGAGTTTAAAATCATTTGGTATGCCTCGTGCATTCATTGTGCCTGGCATAAATCAGCCATGTTATTAATATTGCTTTCAAATACCAAGTGATATAAAATGTCCAAAGCAAATCAGAGTCAACTAATTCCCCCACCCTTTTTTTTTGTGCCTTAATTCCTGTTTATTTCAAATACAAAGATTCACACATAAGTACTGTCAAATGCATTTTTTGCCCTTCCAGCTGGTCGGTATTTGGTGAAGGCATCAGGACAAAAGCGATCTGAGGGAATGAGAAGTTTCTGCACCATGGGTCTCCCACCTGCTTCCGAAGGCAGTCGGGGCGGATGCACTGCATCACGGATGTGGCAAAGCTTGCCTGGGCAGTGGAGAGCTTTCTTGAGTGCTCTGCTGGCTCGCGGGCCTCTTTCTTCCCCAGCTGTGCAGTTCGAAACTGCTGATTCATGCTCATGATACAAACCTAATGACCATGAACACACTCGGAGTTTTTTCTTCAGGCACATTTTCTTGGTAACCAGGCGGATGATATGCTAATGCAAATTGGCAGAAGAACTGAAACTACAAAAATACGATCTGCCACTTGGAAGGAACAAAGGACAAAAGGCTTCGAGGCGGCCCTTTTGCCTTGGGTTTCCATTTCTGCTGCAACGGCACACAGTAAGGGCTCAGCAAGGACATGTGGTACTCAGAAGGGAACGGTGGTGACCATGAGGACTTTAAATCACTAGGGCAGTAACTCTTTCCATTTGAAATAAACGTCCTTTGAGCCTTTTAAATAACCTCGTTTTAAGAGTCTGGTGGTTTCTCTCTTTTGTGTTGAATAGCTCTGGGTCAGCAGCGTATACCAAATCCAGTGAGGCAGAAAAGTCAAAATTTGCCTTTTCTCCAAATCCATCTTGGCCACAACCTGGCTGCCTCTCGCTTCTGAGTCATATAGCAAAGGTTCATTGGAGGTCACCTTAGTTGCATGGACTCATTGGGAGTTTAATGTATTGTTGTGGAAATAATGTTTAATCTCCTCTTGTCAGCTGGCTGGATGATACAATAATATTACCCTGCGTTGCTGCACAAGTGATTAAGGCACAAGAGCACAGCAGGTCCTGCTTCAACAGCCGTCTCAGGAAAGCACAGAAGACTCTGCAGGAAGAACGCGCCTTCTGCAACGTACAGATATTCCCAGAAAGACAATTCCAACCCCAGTTTATTAGTGCTTGTGTTCTCATTGCACTGCTGCGTGGAATGCCAGGGCTGTTGGCTCCTGTTTTATTACGGTTCTCTTCTTTCTGTCTGACTGAGACCCACATATGTTCAGACTTGGAATTTCCTGTCAAGTGAGCGTCCTGATAGGAACCCATCAAAATTCTCCAGGCAAGCTCAGCTCAGATCTGAAGTTGTTTCTATTCTGAAATGAGTTTTTGGGTTTTTTTCTTTATTACCTGGGAATTTGTCAGGTGGGTCTGAGTGAGTCTATTTTAAGATGTTAAAATTAATAAATAAATCACCTTGGGTAATTTCATGCCAAAGCCACAACATCCTGTTGATAAAAAGATGTTTGGTTTCAATTAGAAAGGTCAAGGTCACTCTGCTAAGCTGATTTTAAAAGTGATATGGTGATAAGCACAGAAAAGGGTAAAGAAATTCCTTACAAAGCAGGATGAAGATGAGGAATTTTTTTTTTCATCACAGGTGAGTAAGATTCAAATCAGAGTCCTGAAGAAGAGGTCATTTTGAGATATAAAGATTTAAAGGTTGGCTATAAAAGGTTTAAGTATTTATAAACTGCTTATAACTGGTTATTCTTTAATTGGTTCAGCACCTAGAACACTCTTGAAATGGTTATTACCACTTTATAATAAAAATGCTAGAGGTGAGAATTTTATTTTCTCTCTTGTACTCTGGAACGCAAAATCTTGATACCATCCAAACAACCAAATTCCTACCGTATCTCTTGAAGTGACGGTAGAGCCAACAATAGAGCCATAGACACTTACTGTTTATAATCCTGGTCATCAGATTAGCCCTGGGTCCGGAGGGCTGTCACTAAGCAGTACTAGGGGTAGTGTCTAAAAGCTGATCACCATGAATCTGGAGGGTTTCAAACACCACCCACAGGAATATTCAGAGCCACACAGCCCCAGATAGCATGGCCCCTGCATTTCCACTCTAGTGAAAGGGTCCAGGCTGGAAGTTTAAAAGGAGGAAATTATGTTAAATTATCACCTCTATTCTACAGACAAGGAAAATGAGGCTTAGAATAAGTCAGTAACTTTTCCACATCTCAACAACCAAGGGATGAACTAGAATCAATATTTTCTGCCCTTGTGCCTTAAGTTGGACATCAATCAGACCGTGCCACTTCTTTCAGGGAAAGAAAAAGAAGAAATAGATAATTGGATAAACAAGCACAAAAGCTAAATTCTGAGGTTGACACAATTTTCCAATGACCTGTTGTTTGAAGATTGAGGAGCAGACATAGGCTCCAGGGAAGAACTAAGAAACAAGTTCCATTTTTTAAAAAGTAATATTTGACTCAGAAGAAGGATATTGAACAAAATTGTGAAAAGTTGATCCTGACAGATATTTCCTTCTAATAGATGGCTGGGTTAGCAAAGCAATTAAATTCTCTATTCTTCCCCACTAAAGGAAAGGCTAATTTAGTCCTTCACAAGGACGTGCCCATATCCCCAGTGGCTGATTAACATGGAAATGGTCCAAATAGCATGTCTCTCACATACAAAAAATGACTAATGAAAGGAAAATGTCAGAGATTGAGAGTCTGCTTGTTTTCAGACAGAATACGTGAGAAGAGAAAAAATAATAATGGCAAAGATTTGAAAACTATGGAAAAGATGGCAATGAGAGAGCACAGAGCAGACCTATCCTTGGCCTAGGATGGTTGACCTCTCTGACCTTACCCTTGACAGTGGCCAACTTGTGACCCTCTGTGCCTGCTCCGGAGAGTGTATTGTTCCCCAGAAGGTTCTTCTTCCCATTACAGTGTAGGAGCTGTGGCCCAGCTGTGTTCGGCAACCCGCAGCCCCAGTCCAGGTTTTCCAAAGTAAACAAACTGCAGACATGTAACAACTGAAACCGCTCACTGAGTAAGAGCTACTAAAACTTTACTATGGATGACTGAATGAGATGAGGGACAGAGCAAAGACTTTACTGAGCATTTTTTTGAGCAAGTGCTATACGTCAGTTATCACATCAGGAACTCTACCTGTTCTCTCGCTGAATGTTTTTTAGAACCATACAAGATGTGGAACTATGCCCATTTTACTGAAATTGAGAATCAGGAAGGTTCTGTTACTTCCTCAGGGTCATACAGTTGGACGCGAAAATGCTGGGATTCATTTCCATGTGGGTTTTAATCTCCAACGAATAAAGATACAAGCGGAGTTCCTGGACATATGGTACATGTAAGCAAATATTTCAAAATGCATGACGATTAACGCATATCTCTATTATAAAATTATAACTGATGTCACAGGCCAAAACTGGAGGCCAAATTTTCCATTAGTACATCTATGATTTCAAATACAATAAAATATAGGCAAAGTAATTCCCAGTGAGAGGAGTCAGGGAAAAAGTGTATATCAGAATCACCTGTGCAACCTGTTCAAGCATAGCCTCTATGCCTATCCCTTCCCCTGCCCACTTCACCTCTGCTGGTCAATGTTATTGCTCTTATTTCTTAGAAGTTCTTGGTCAGAAAGAAAAAAACAAAAAAAATGTTGTGACATCACTTTGTAAATTTTCACATCAGTGAATATTTTGATACTTCTTTAATATCCTATCTACTTCAAGTAAAGGAATTTCTAGATAATCTGTTCTCAAGTTATTTAGGTTGTCATATGCTACGGTAGTTTATATCACACACAATTTTACATAAAACCAAGATTCTCACAATAATATGAATGATTTATATCTTTCATTTGTTTCACTGACATATTCTGCACATACACGTACACACAGCTTCATTCATGTACTAACTTCTGAGCAGATTAAAAATAGAGTAAATTACTTTATTAGAAAATAGCAAAGCTCTTAAGAATGGGATAGGAAGTAATTTCCATTGGTCTGGCTACTTTATCACCTATTCACTAATTTATTCAACACCTGTTTACTACTGAATACTTATAATCTGCCAAGCAGTTGGGTGTTACCAGTTAAAGTAGAATTTACCCTCCTGTTGAGATAGCCATTTGCTTATATTGAAAACAAACAAACAAACAACAACAACAAAAAACTTGTAGACTAAGTATGTCTAAATGATACTGAAGAAATACAAAAAATATCAGGTAACTGTTGGTTTGCTCTTATTGGAGGTAAAACATTCATGTCTCTCAGGTGACACTTTCCAGATGTCAGCATTTAGTTATAATTATTAATAATAATTTAATACTTTACAACGTACCTTGTTACATAGACTGAAATTTTGGCTTTAAAGGAAATTGGGTTGGCTACGTCTTAACAGGTGAACCAAACATACTGAAATAGGCCATTTAAACTCTAAATACCAGAGCAGTGGCATTTTAGGGAACTAATAGTAAAACTCTATCCTGTATATGATACTCTGAACTGTACTACCCAGAACACCAGAAGAATGGGAAGGCACCTGGGACTGAGAATCTTAAGGCTTGCATCCAAATCTCTTTGCAAGTTTTGGAACCACAGACAAATCACTTCATTTCTCCGAGTTCCAGGTACTTCATCTGTTGAAAAAATAATGGCTTTGCCCACATCACTAGAATGTTATCAAGCTCCAATGATCTAAGGATTGTGAAAATGTTTCAGAAACTATAAAATAACACATTGATCTAAAATATTAGTTTTGCTATTAGACCTCAAAATTTTATTTTTAATGTTATAATCATATTTAGGTTTATTGAATGTAATATACTTGCTCATTGTACACTGTCTACAAGATTCAGAGAAAAGACACTGTAGTATAACGGCAAGAACTCAAGGCTGGAATTGGCTGACCTTAAATCCCAGTTACACAATCTGTTGACCAAGATTCCTTGGCCATGTTGCTGCTCCGAACTTGTTACTCTGTTAAACATACATAACAATACCTATCTATATTAAAGGATATAATGTATCTAAAGTGCATAGTGCAGTTGCACAGCACATAGACCTAATTAACAAGAATTACTTCTATTATTGCAAAGTTATAATAGTCTTTGTTCTCCCCACTAACTAGATCTACCAATGTCCATATGGCTCAAAGACTGTTTCTGCTAGTTGTATTCTCCTCCTTTTCTTTCTTTTCTCATTCCCTTCCGAAAGCATAGGATTTGAAACTACCGTAATCATTATGAAAATCTATTGGATGTGCAATTAACAAGTTAGTGTAACAGTTATTCTTTATGCTGGAAGTTCTGTGCCACTGAGATCATTGAACAGCTAGTCTGGTTTGAAAGATAGAGCAAGGGGAGGGTCATGTGAGTGGGTTGGAGACAAGTTCTTGTCAAGGTGACTATTGTCAAGGTTACAGCCTCACTGTCGTATTTTTGTATTTTATACTTTCTTTTTCTTGCAGTGAGTGTTTTGAAAATATTATCCCACTTGGAGGTATCTGGTAATTGATACAATGAAGGGCTGTCTGAGAAACAAAACACTGCTGCAAAAAATCTGATTTAGTATCATGACTTTTATTCATTTTTAATATCAAATTTAATGGCTCATCAAGAGGGTAGCCAAGTCTATCATAAGAACTTGTCTTTTTGTCCATTTTAGAAAATACCCTGCTGTTATTGTGTCTGTGCTTCTGAAAAATCCACATGTTTTAAAAGGAAGGGGACTGATACTCTGTTGTCTTTGCCCTCCTTCTTTCTACAGGCGCTGCATTGACCTTAAAAGTCTGTCTCACAGTTTTACCAATTCCTTCCTGCAGCCCATACTGAGTGTCAGAGCTTAGTAACAATCATCATTTCAAATTAAATGAATGTATAGTTCAGCTAATGTGATGGAATGATCTCCGTGCCAGGATCTCTTAATTTCTATTCCTTTCCTTCACACAACTGCAGACTGGAACCAAATGCTCAGTCAAATACCTTTCTTATGTAACTAACAGGAGGTGAGGGTTTTCCTGTTTCTTTTTCTCTCTCACCTTTATTCTCTGTCTTCCTCTGTATTTATAGAAAACCAGCTTCAATTATAATTAACCAGTGTGCTGAAGGCATATCAGTGATTCTCCAGATGGCTCAAACTGACCCGAGTACATTTCTTTTCACATTTGATCTTAGAATAGCCAGTATGTTCCTCGCAAGAACTGACCAAGCAACTGACCTGTCTATTTGCAGTTAGTTTCCATTTACCAGCTCGCTGATAATGAATACTAATGTTCCTTGATACTGTCTGTCCTCGGTGCATAGATATGTTTTCCCCTTTTATATTTTCTGTTATGCTTAATCTGCAGGTCAGTAGGAGGGAAGCCTTTACTTTAAAAACATATATTTGATTATTTAAACCAGCTTTTCCTTCCAGCATATGTTAACAGCTTCTGAAATGAAGTTCTGAAACTTCATGTCGAGGAGTGCCAGATATTTATTCTAAAAGCGTTTTTGAGCAAGTGGACAGTATGGCTAGAAATAAATGAAGAGAAAAGAAAGACAGGGGAAAGAAAGGTATTATGTTTGACATGTTCTTTCATTTCCTCTGGTCAAACTTTCTAAATAAAGTTGTATAATACCAATTTGGTTGCTGTAACCAAGTGTTTGTACCATTAGTGCAAATTTTGCATTTCTTTAATTTCAAAATAATGCAAAGCAAGTGCTAAAGAATGATCCTAAGACCAGTAACTAACCCAGCAATGGCAAGTGTTCAGTAGAAATGGTGATATATATATAGAGATAGATAGATAGATATAGATATAGATATAGATATGTGATAAAGGATTCTCATCTCATTGCCTCCTCTAGTCTAAACCCAACTAAAGGTAACAGAATAATATTTTATAGTAGGTGAAAAATATTTTTTATTTGACTTGTCCGAATGTTTTTTATTGGGTCAAATTGGTGCTAAGCAAGCAGAACTACTATTAAAATTTTAACAGAATTTAAGAATGTTAGACTGTTTATACTCCTATATAAGGAAACATAAAAGCTTGAGTTTTCAATGCCTATGCTGAATGTATATGGTTAATTCTATACCATTTATTCTCTCATTTGTTCACCTAGTGTACCTACTGTGGATTGGGGTGGGAGTAGTGTAAGAAGAAGGACATTAAAGGAGTGTTAAGGGGCCGGCCAAGTGGCTCAGTTGGTTAAGAACTCACTCAAGAGTGCGAGCTCTGAGCAACAGAGTCGCTGGTTCAATTCCCACATGGGCCCAAGCTGAGCTGCCACTGAGCTGCCAACAGGTGGCCGGATGGCTCAGCTAAAAAAAATAAAATAAATACATAAAAATAAATAAATAAATAAATAAATAAATAAATAAATAAATAAATAAATAAATAAAGGAATGTTAAGGAAATTTCAGGTAGAGGGTAGCAATAAATGGAGAGATGAGCAACCTGCCGTTGATGGTGATTATCTTGGTGTCTCTGTTGCATAGGACGAGGGTCACAACTGACATAAAAATGGCAGACAGAATGTAGATGGCTTTCTGTGCCCTACTCTGAAACTTAGATTTTGTCCCTTTTACATAGGTAAAGGGGAAAACTGATCCATTTTGAGCAGGTGAGGATCACATATCCCTCAGATATTCACGTTTTCATTAGGTATCTCAATGGCCACAGGGGGAGGGGTGTCAGAAGAGGGTGTAGAACTGCAGACGACTACATGGTAGGAAGCCATTGCCGTAGCCAAGGGGAGAGATGAGCAGGGCCTGAATCAAGGCAACAGAAGCGAGGATTTAACAAGATATTTAATGTATAGGAGCTCGTGGTGATTAGACATCAGAGTTCAAAGAAAGACACAAATGGAGGGTGACTCTTGTCTTTTAGGCATGAATAGCTTGATGGGTTTTTAAAGTGAGGACGGCAGAGGTAAAAGTGGGTTTGTGGAAGATGATGAGGTCAGTTTTGTCCATGTGAAGTATATGAGACACATCTCAGTGGCAGACAGTTGCAAAACATGAGCCTCAAGCTCGGGAGGGAAAGGCCTGAGATGGATTTTTTTTTTTAATTGTTTGTCAGATTTGAGAGTAATCAGCGTAGGTGATTGTTGAAACCTAGAGAGTAATGAGCTTACCCTGAGAGAGGCTGTTTGGAGGAAAGAGTCCCCAAAGCAGAGCCCTGGAGAACATAAACACTTAAGCCATCATCAGAAGAAGAGAAATTAGCAAAGGATAATTTTTCAGTAGGAAGGAGGGCTACTGTGAGAGAGTCAGGATTCAGAAGGGAAAGAAAAAAAATTAATTTCAAAATTAAATAAGACGAGGACTGAATGACAACATTGTCTTTGCCCATAATTATGTCGTTGGTAAACTTTGCCAGAACAAATTAGTATGGGAGATTGCAGTGGCTATGACCCGTAAAATTTAATATGAACCAATCGTATCAATGGACCAAGTCATCAATTCTAAAAATTACACAGAAATAACTTATTCAAAAGAATAAGTTCATTTAAAACTAAAAGTGGATATGCTAATAAAAATATTGATTTAGAAATTACATTTCCTAGAAGAAAAGTCCTTCAACTTAAAAAACATTCTGATTAAAATAATGGTGTTTTGGGCCATATGGAGCTACTCATACTGGACTAGTCTTCCTGCTGTACACAACTAAAGGCTAAATAAAATACAGGAATACCTTGGTTTGCGAGCATCATTCGTTCTGGAAACATACTCGTATTGCAAGACATCGCTCTTTTACCACGTTAAAATATATTAGAAATGTTTGTTCATTTTGTGGAACACTTGCAAACCACGTTACTCACAATCCAAGGTTTTACTGTATATAAAAAAAATGCTTTTAGACATTGGGCAATAGGGAGAACAGGGCTTCCTTAAGCATCTCTAAGGGAAAGGAAAGAAGTAAAAGGTGATCCCTGTGATGTTGCAGGCTTTCTGGAAGAGGCAGGAGGAATAATCCATTCGAAGAACAGATATCTTACTAATCAGAGTTCGGAGAGTTTGAGGCGTTTGGAACAGCAGAACAGAATAATGGAGAGATGGAAATACACAGAGCAAGAGCTCTAGAAACCTGCACAGGACTACCCTTAAAATTTTGGTGTAATACAAAGTTGTCCACACCTAGGGACACTTCACAGGGTTAATACAACTACAGGGAACTATACATTTAACAATTATTGGAGCTTGAACAGAGCTGGACTACATTTCAAGATCCAACCAACCAGAGTAAAGAGACATAGATGAACACTCCGACTATTCAGTAGAGATTATAGAAAGGCCATGATTTAGGAGAAGGGCTAATTTAGCTGGACGGTAAAAGATACTCTAGATAAGCCTTAACTAAGCTTAAAAACAAACATTCAAAAGACCAAGTTGATCCCCAAATAAATAGCTCTCTGACCAAAACAACTCAATACTTTTTAAAGGAAGACCATAAAATCCAGAGTGTCAATAACAAACATTCAAAATGTTCAGTATCTAACAAAAAATTACTATATACACAAAGAAGCAGGGGACATGACCCATAACCACAAGAAAAAGCAAAATAAATAGGCCCCCAAATTACTGAGGTGATGGACTCAATAGACAAGGTTGTTAATAGCTGTTATAAATACATTCAAGGATTTAAAGAAAATCATGAACAAAATGAGAAGTTGAACTTACTTGAAAAAAGAACCAAATTGAATTTCTAGAGTTGAAGAGTGCAATACCTGAAATTAAAAATTTACTAAATGAGCTTCAAAGCAGATTAGATGATACAGGGAAAAAAAGATCAATTAACTTAAAAACAGAATAATAGGCTCCAAATAGAAACACACTGAGAAAACAGATTTATACCAATAAATTTGATACTAGATGAAATGGGCAAATTCCTTGAAAAACACAAATGGCCAAAGCTAATATAAAGAAACAGAAAATCCAAGCAGCCCCAATCTATTAAAGAAATGGAATTCTTAATTTAAAATCTTCTCAGAATATCGACACAAAAAATCCAGATCCAGATGGCTTCACAAAATTTTATCAAATGTTTAAGGAAGAAATAATCTCAATCACACACACACACACACACACACATCCATTAAGAAAATAGGGGAATAGTAAGCACTTTTTGACAATGACATTACAAGAGAGTGAGAATCATTTCAATGGGGACTTGTGGAAGGTTTTTACGGAAGAGCAAGTTTCTTAGGATGAAAAGATCTGGATGTCATGGTCAGAAATAGTGCTACAGAGGACCTGAGAGTTAAACTTATTATACATTTAAGGGATTTCCATAGTAGGGTAAAGAGGAATCCGAATTTGGGGGAATGACATAAAATGATATGAAGCAAGGAAGTGCATGCATGTGGAACAGTGTGCACAATTAGACAATATCATTGGGTTCTTTCAGAGACTTTTGGGGATGAGCTGAAAACACAGATGATGTCAGAACCGTGGAGCACTTTCAGTTTTGAGAGAGAGTTTGGATGTTATTTCGTAAGCAGTTGTAGAGTCCATGAAAGCTTTTGAGCATGGGATGGGCACACTCAGAGATTTTAGAGTCTTGATCTCATCAAAGCTATCTGGACTGGAGGGAAGCAAGATGACTGACAGAGAAAATAGGGAAGCCCTGCAACGGCCCGGTGTGGTTCTTTAGAAATGGAGAGAAAGATACAGTGCCCAGGGGGAGCCTCAGGGCAGATTCAGAGGACAGCAGCCACAAACCTAATCACATTCTCTAAGTATGAAGATCAAAAATATATATGCTAATGAAGACTGTAATTCCTAAGCTCAGAAAGAACCTCATAGGGAGTAGAATTTGACTAATAAGACCTTACCTGCCTGAGAAGATAAATAGTTCAATTTATGCCATGTCCCAAATGTCTGTGCATGACAATTATTTTAGGTAAGGGCCAGGAAGCTGTCTCCCACAATTTTCAAACATGAAGCTAGATTCAAGCACAATTATAATGGGCAGCAACTGACTTACGTGCATTGCACATTTACTAGATTTGCATTTGATTTTAGGAAGATGGATTTATCTACTGAATGTGAAAATGATCGATGCTGATTAAGTCAGATATATTTGATGTCATCCATAGTTTTATTGTTTTGGCTCTCAGCGTGAAATTTGACTAATGCATTTTTCTCTCCTCAATTAACCAAGGTTCACGTGCACATATCTCTGATGTAGTGTCTAATCCTCTGTGTTTCTCTAGTGAATGTTATCAGGGGACTAAGGCAGACAAGAATTTGATATGTTGTGATTTGGCAGCACTAAACAAACCACCATGAAAAAAAGCAGCACTTAATATTGTAAATTTAACACCATTATTGATATAAAAGAATTTTGATGACAACCACTTTATAGAAAGACTTGCTGTTTCCATGTTAGTCTTCTTTAAACAAAAATCCAAACAAAGAAAAGTTCCTTAAGAAATGAATAGTTAGGAGATGAAGGATTCTTTGAATACTTCAAGATTTTGTTTCTTTGGCTGAATATAGGAAATATTCACTCACCCATTCATTCATTTATTCAACAAGCATGTGCTGAGTGTTGCTTTCTCTTGGACAGTGCAAAGGTTTGAGGTGAGCCTGCCACAAGAGGAAAAAGGACATCCTGTGACTCCAGGAAATTATTATAGGTACTATTGTGAACAAAAGCTCCCCTTAAAATATTCCCCCATGCTTGAAAACAGCTACTCTCAAACACCATGGAAACAAAAGATGGCATAAAACCCTAAAGTTTCTGTTTTACTATTCACATCAAGTCTTGTCAATTTTAGATAGGTATCTTCCTAGCCTGGTGCAAACATCCTCTCCTTAACAATTCATCCTGCACAAAGCTGGTGAGCATTTATTGTCTGACAGACCCTGTGACAAGAGCTATTCCTCCCCTGGAAAAATTCACAGTCTCATGGTAGGATACCTCCTATTTGCATTGCTCTTTACAATTTTCCAAGGGATTTTTTTGTTGTTGTTTAACCCATTTGGTCTCCATAACATCTTGTGAGCTCAGCAGGCAGGCAGTTTTATTTTTCTAGATACACTGGAGTGCTAAGATTTCGTGTTTGTACTGCTGGTTGTAAGTGGTGGAATTGAGACATGCTCATTAATCATTTAACTCCTAATTCAGGGTTCTTTCAAACACAACACCCTGTACATGTGTGTGTAGGATATGGACTTAATGTAAAGACATTCATTCTCTTTCAAGTTCTCTGCCTCATATAATTCATGGTTATGGAATAATAGGTTTAGAAAAATATTTTCTGAAGTGAGGACTCAGTATAGCATATCACCACTCTGTAGTCAGGTGGTGCATGTGCAGACATGTTTCTAGGGCCTTATATGCCAGGTAACTTCGTTACTACTCAGAGTGTATTAAATCAATTAAACATCAGGACAACTGTAGGAAGCACCTTCTCTTATTATCTCCATTGTGTATGTGAGAAAACTCACATGACTGATGAAGCACAGAGAAGTTAAACAATTTGTACAAGGTGACACAACTAAAAAGTGACAGATTAAGTCTGAGGCCGTTTGTCTCCAGAGCTGGCCCTGCAAAATATGATGATATTCAAGAGGGAGAGTTTCCCTAGCCAGGTATAACGTCTGATATAGTCTCCAGTAGTTACATTTTAAGGTAAATATTAGTATATGTCATATAATACATATAACATACATTTCAAACCACTGCCTGCTAACATTTTAGCATGAGTTGTTTAATTGGATTAGCTGGTTGCTAGTTACACAGTTTGGCTATTAGCATTGGGCCACAAGACAGAAACCTTAAGGGAGATGAATGTAGAATGATCAAAAGCATGGAGAACATTCTAGAAGAAGGTAAAGGCTGTGTGGGGGCTGTTGTAGAGGAGAATTTGGAAAACAAGAAGGTGCTATGAGGGCATTGGATGCTTGGTCTGAGACAGAAGAGGGTATAATGGGCCCAAGAGGAAGAATCCATGGTCAGTGGACATCCCACAGGAGTTCTCAGTCCGGGAGGGAGGTAGATGTGTCCCACACGGTTATACTATCGTGAGGCACATGTTCTAATAGAGATGGGTTCACGGTTCAAAGAAGACTCAGAACAATGCTGACTGATTTGACAAGGGGTGGGGAGAGAGGCCAGGGCAGAGACATGTCTGAGGAGACAGCTCCCAAAGAACAGGTGTGTCACCAGGCACAAAGGGGGTTATAGTAGGTGGTTACCACAATGTTTTGATTTTCAAAGCATTCAAAAGGATAAAATGCTTGAAGCATTTTAAAAAAGGAATAAGGCATTTTATTTTACTCTTAAAGATGATATACCCTAAGACATTATCAAAATAACTGCTAACAGATTCTTTTCTGCCACAAGTTTGAATTGATAACAAATCAACCAGAGGCACCAAGGGTTATGAGAAATGTCATCAAGTTTTCAAAGCAACCCTGTCAGGGGTTATGCCAATTTACAAGTAGAGATGAGTAATCAGGTCTAGAGAAGTATTTGCCACTAGTTAAGTTGTAAATATAAAATCTGAATCCAGATAGGCCTGTGTGATTCCAAATTTCATGCTCTTTATAGGGTACCATTTGTTCCATTCACCCTGACCTTTCCACTCTAACCTCCCCAGGAAATACAGTTTTGAATGTTCCAAGCAAGGACCTAAGTGAGCCATCTGCAGCAATGTCCACAAAACCCTTGCTCAGGGTTGGAACCTTTGGGAAAGAATCAGGAGGCTACCAAATCTCCCTTCCTGCCTCGACATTCTCTTAATTTAGTAAGATTTGGAGCAAGGTGTTCCTTTTGTTGCTATACACCTTCAGCTCTGGAGGTCTGACAGGGCTTGAAGGACAAGGAATGACAAAGGAAAGACTACCTAGGACTTGGCCCTGCATAAGAACTTTCAGGGAAATGGAAAAAGATCTTGGGGTTTCTACATTGCCCAACTGAATTGTCCTGGGCAGAAGACCAGAATAGGTTTCAAAGCAAAAGCCCCAGGAAAAAGTCTAAATATACTGGAATTAGCACCAACACACAGTTGGGGGTGTCTGAATAAAGCGCAAGTCTCTAGATGCCAGGGTTCCCAACATACACCATCAGAGGGAGGGGCAGCTGCAGCAACAAAGATGCATGCAGCCATTCTTCCCAGCATCAGAAAGGGAAGTAGAGTAATGGGAGGTTCAGATCTTTGGGAAGGAGACCTACCCAGCAGCAACATCAGAGAAGAGAAGGAAGGGTGTGTGCATAGGAACTAGTATGGAGTAGAGACCCAAGAAAGTGATCAATGTCAAGAAAGTTGATGGGAAGTATGCTAATCCCCAGATCATGGGTGGGTTGTTTTTATTACCTCTTATCTGGCCTCTTTCTCTTTTCCAGCATTCTCATTTGTCTTCTTATAGCAGGACCATGATTCTGCTCTGAAATCATCAACAGCTCCTTTTTGTTCACAGAACGACACATGTTCCTCAGGAAGGCTTTAAGTAAGCTCTACAATGCAGCCCAACTTCCCTGTCCAACCTGGTCTTCTACTCTTACTATAGAACTCTCAACCACATGAAATCGGTGTATGCCCCATTCCTAAATACTCTTTGTCCTTTCCCACCTTCATGCTTTTACTCTCTCCATGACCTCTGCCCAAATCCTCCTCTCTTTTATTTCTCACTGTCTTACTCTCTCTGAACCTTATACTCAGTATGGAGTACATGAAAGTTGCCCCATGGAGCCTGCCTTGGGGTTACATATCTCTATGTCTTATCTCTTTATATTCTGCAAACCCTTGAAGGCCAATATAATATCCATATAACCCATTATTCCAAGGCATAATTCCTTGTTCATAACAGGCAATCAATATATAATTGATATGTGAAGATAATAAAAATAAATAATGACTATATTAACTAAGGAAATCTGTAAGGAGCATTTGCCAGCATCTAGTCTAATGCCTTCATTTCAGAGATGAGGAAAGTGAATCCCAAGGAAGTGAATAATCTTGATCTGCATAATAACTTGCTGAACCTGAGCCAGGACTGAGAGTGATGGTTAACAACACTTGACTGCCTACCATATACCAGGTACAGCTATAAGACTTTACTTATTTCAACTGTTTGAACCTTTTAACAATCCTATGAGATAGTGAATAGCTCATTCAAAAGAAAAAGGGTCACACAGAAAGACTGAGTAATCCATACCCAGTCACACAGCTTTGTAAATAGCAAAATCAAGATTTGTCCACACTCAGGCTGATTCCAGAATACCCATCCTTAACCATGATTCCATTCCATTGGGTCTTCTGTTAATCCAGCCCTCATTCTAGAATGTCATTTAATCTCCATTTGTTAGGTCAATAAGGTCTCAAAATGTTGGCTAGCCCAGGATCTTGCCATAAAATGAAAGGCTTGGAAGCATCATACACATGTAGGCACTTACTGATATCACCAAGAAAGCTAATAAAAAAAATGAGGTTAGTTTGAGACAACAAGGGATGAGACTCTAGTTAAGAAATGAAGTGTAACTTACTTAACAAGTTTAATCTTTTAAAATTTCCTCACAGCAGGTCATAAAGAGACCTATCCTTTGTCACAATATGACCTTGGATATTCTGAATCCACCACCACTTCAATTTTGTTATCTATTTGAAAGGAAAAAAGATTATACCCTTTTGGTAGTGCTCCTGGAGATTGTGGGGTTTGTGTTCAATTTGTTGATGATGGTGACAATATCTCAATTGCAATTTTTTTCTACGTATGAGTAAGCTTATTTTCTATAGCTTCAGAAACTAAAGCCTGTCTCAAGCAAGCCAATTTTGAGCTGTTATGCTTAGTTTTCCCTGCTAGTTAGATTCAATTTTAAAATTTATAACAGTATCCCTTTTTCTCAATCACTGCATTTTTGTGTGAGCTCTATCTAGGTTAGAACTTTGAAATTTCCTCAAGGAAATAAGAACCTTGGCTTTCTGTTAATTATAAGAGCAACTGTACCACAAGATAATTCTGGAAAAGCAATTAAGGAGTGTTTCGATTTTCTTCAAAGTTGTGCATTTGTAGTTAAAATACACAAGTCTTGAAGGTTATTGTTTCCAGACCTTCACTCATTGGGAGCACTCTCCTCAAAACATCTTTGGACGACAGCCTCTGCTTTCCCAGTGTAGCCCAAGAGACCTTCAAAAACAGAAACCTGCCCTTATCTCTCCATTGCTTACAGCCCTCTGTGTTTTCTCATCATCTACCCTCCTCAACATGGCTTATGCTTCATGGCTTGGGCCCTTTCTACCGCCGGCCTCATCTCCCACCACCTCAGGTACTAGCAGTCAACTAATCACCATGTTGTATTTTTTGGAACTGAAAACGTAGAGAAGAAATCTAACAATTCTACCTCATGACCATCTCTCAAATATTTAAGTGCAGCTACTGCATATTACCAACATTTTCTATTTTGCTGATTAACTACTCTGATTCTGGCCATTCTTCAATAGTTCTGCCCCAATGTGTCCAAGTCCTGGTAGAATTGGAAAAAGCTGAATCCAATGTTTTGATATTGTCTACTCTCTTTAGAGAGCAGTGAGCTTTTACTTTCCTTAGTCTGGGCACTAAGCTGTCATTTATGCAACACAGAGCTTCATATGCCTTTTTATTACCCATATCCACTCTAATTTGCACTGACCAACTAAAACCTTGCATTAATTTTCATGACATTAAAGTTCCCCAAATATGTACTTTGCATTTGTTGTTTTAAACACACATATGGTAATATAATTCATTTCTGTTGCATTGCATTGTGTTGTTTTTTAACCCATCATTTCACTCTATTGAGAAGATACACCTTTCAGAATCCTATTCTTGTATCATGCAAAAATTAGATAAATTGGTTGTCTTTTTCTTCATTCAAGTTATAGATAAAAAAGTTGAAAAGCACAGGGCCAAATACTCAGTTTAAGGGCAGCCCCTCTGCTGCTATGATTAAAGTCACATTTCACTCTCAGTTATGAAAAAATTTAGAGACTTTAACAAATATAACTCTACCCAAGAGTATCAAATCATTACATAATCTTGGCGAATTTATGTTCGCTCTTTTTGATCTAAAAAAAAATCCTCATAATCCTCTTTCAAAGTGTATTAAGCAATTATATCATGTGCATGACCACAGAATAGACTTTTTTCTTCTTAGAAAACTTAAAAAAGAAAGAAGTAAAAAGTCTGAGAAAATGTCTCTACTTTTCATAATTTTTAAAAAAGATTTTATTGGGGAATTGGGGGAGGGGAACAGTGTTGGGGAATCAGGGAAGGGAAACAGACAAGTTGTTGTCCTTTTTGTTCTTCAGTCTAGTTGTAGAGGACGTCGTTTCACTGGCCAATGTTGGTATTATCATTGCATTCTTTCCGGGTGAGGCTGTCGCTCACCGGCCATTGGACAGCCACTCATGGCAGCTGCCAGCCACTCACAAAAGCTCACGCCAGCTGCTGGCCAGCCCCACTGCAGCCTGCATCGTTGCTGGCAACTCACGGCAGAGCAGCTCCAGGTGGAGCTATTGTTCACCATCTTAGCTGCAGAGGGCACAGCATCACTGGCCCGCATGTGGGATCCGAACCAGGGTTCTGCTGCTTAGAGCTGGCGTCCCAAGACAGCTCTTAACCAATGCGCCACTCGGCCAGCCCTCCATAATGTTTTGAAGATAATTTATCAAGGCTCCACAATTGTATCAGCAATTTCTTCAGTAGGTGGTAAATATGCTATAATCATCTCTCCACCTATATTATTATTCGATCTTTTTCTTAACCAACAGTGTATTGACTTTTCCTAATGTGAAAATTATTCTTGTTGCTAAAGAAGAGAGAAGTAAAGCAGGAGTTAGATTTCTAAAGTCTGGTTTGGTTCTAACGGAATTTTACCTATATTTTCCAAAATCACACTAAATGGGAGGTAAAGAATGTGGAAATTATTGTTAAAAGAAAACTTTTTTTCAACTCAGCCTCCTCCAGCAGAATTTAAGAAGGCCAGAGCCCATCTTCCATCAGCCCCAAATCCCGCCAGATGTCTGAACGTGTGGATGGATGAACGTCTTGATTGTGTGTGGGTAACAGTGCTTTTTTTTTTTCCTCAGGGCCATTCTTGCTCTCATGTCCTTCCTTCTCCTCTCTTGCTCCTGTCCATGGTGTCACAGTCCCAGCTTGCCACCCCACAGCCCTCTGCTAACCTGCCATGGGCTGTGGGTGCACTGCCCAGGTCACCACGCTTTCTCCTGCTCCTGATACCAAAGGCTCTCATGCCACTTGCTGCTTTCTTGCTTTGTCTCCTTGACAGAACCAATTTACCTTGTCAAAGTGGAGGAATGCCTTTCACTCACAACAAGTTGTGGGAGTATGCTGTTGCTGCCTCTTTTTTCTGAGCTTCCAACACAAATCTTGGTGGATGAGGGTGATGATAATCTGAGCAGTACACACCCGAGCATCCTCCAAACACTCCCTCCATTTTGACAGAGACTTATTATTATATTCCAGCACGTTCCTGGATGTAAATCCTCTACTACACTGAGCCCAGGATAATCGACAAGAATCTCTCTACTTCAAGGTCAGCTGGTTACCAATTTTAACTCTGCCTGCAACTTTAATTCCCTTGCCATGTCACTTATCATATTGACAGGTACCAAGGATTAGGACATAGACATATTTAAGAGGCCATTAGCCTACTACACCCACTATCCAGGAGGCCACATCTGTCCATAGGAAATACCCACACCTTTCTTGCTCTGACAAATGGAGGGCTGCCTGACCCCAGTGCAGCCTCTTTCATGTACGACAATAGGGGACTTGAGTTTTCTTGGGCATGATCAAGCACCAAGTTCATGGCAACCTTCAACTTCATGGAACACATTTATGTGGGGTCCTCTCCATGGCATCCAACTTGGAGTGCTATTATATCTCCCTTCTCTCCCTTAGAAATAACGCCTTTATAGAACCTCTCCAATTTCTGGTCCTTCCTTATAATCCTTGACCTGGGCTAATGGATCCAAGAGTCCCAAAACCATTTCCGTAACATTTTCTTTGTAAATCCTGTATGAGGAAATCTATCTTAGGACTTAGGATTGAGATTCACTTTATTGATACTTTGGTAAAAAAATGTCATTTTTAACATCCGGTTATATGGTATGTTTAATTATTTAGTATTATAAATGATTCTGCAGTGACTGTCTTTGTACATACATCATTTCATACATGTTTAAGATGCTAGATAAGTCCCAAAAGCAGTATTAACGGTGAAAGGGTCCTCATTTTGACAATTGATGGATATTGCTAAATTGATGTTTTCCCAAGTTTATACTCTTATATATATTTATATACCAATTTACACTCCCAGAAGCAAACAATTGAGGGAAACTGTTTTCCTACACCACCACTAACAAAACATGATATCTACCTTTTGAGCTTTGCCTATAATAAGTTGATGATAAAATGTATTTCACTGCATTATCCTTCCTCTGATTAGAAATGGAAATGCCATGATTGTGAGCTATTTCCAATCCTAGTTGTTTCCTGTGTGTTTTCATGTTTTAGAATGTAGGATATTCTGGCAATTTTTAGCTGACTTTTAAGAAACCAAGTAGCATGAAACCAAAGCGACTGGAACTAATGTTGAGAAACTTCCCAAGGCAAAGATTCAAGAAAAGAGAATGTGAGGCAACGGGAATCAATAATCAGAGCTGGGAAGCCACATACTGTTGAAATTTTCTGATTCTTTTAAATTTTTCTTTGACCATTTACAGCTTGAAGTGTGATAATCATGAAGATATTTTTATGACTCTAGAACTGTCTCTCTCTTAGGGGGGAGGGTACATTCTAAGAAATGTAGACCAAGTCTCTCTTTGGTTGGGGCTCAATTTGATAAGGGCAGAATTCATATTACATGATCCTGAATCAAGAAGGAATATTCTTAAGAATACTGGCATATAAGAAATTCTTAAAATGTGCAGCAATTCTGAACTACAAGTTTTCAATTAGATTTTATTATAATTAAATATTAGGAATGGATGGCAAACAGATGAACAAGTCATTTAGGACTATTTTCAATCTAAAAATATTAGAAGTCTATAAATGTCAAAATGATATTGATGCCTACTTACAAAACCTTCAATTTTGAGTTCTTTCTCGAGTTGGATAAAATGACGATAATTCTCTCTGTTATTTCAGATGAACACAGACATTCAGTGCCCTTTAAGTGTGGGCTCTTACACAATTCAAGTTCTACATTGAGCATATCATTTATGTTCAATGACATGCTCTCTTGAAAAGCTGAAGAAAAAAGGAAAGACTCCTTTCACTCCTTCCCCATGAAAAACACAGGGACACAAAATGAAAACACAGACTTCAGGTGTATTGATCTAGTTAGAGAATCCTTGTTTCTGAGTTATCCAAATAAAGAAAATTCTGTGATGCTATTTAATGGTGATGAAACATTGGGTCAAAAAAATCCCAATGACAAAATAATTTACCATGCTTGAATAAAACCTTTATTGTTTTCAAGGTTCTTGCCCAACCAGCATAATAATTTTGCTTGATGATTTTTCCCACCCCTCTCATTGGATTAGCACTGACTCCAGAATGGTACAGGTAGTCCTCACTTTGCATGCCAGTGCAAGGCCATACAAATGACGAAGCAAGCTGACAGCACACCAAGTGATCTTAGTAATTGATGGGGAAAATTACAATTGTCCTATGACCTTTAAAAATGTCTGTCAAAACTTTAAAAACTCTCTTGCCATAGTTTATCAGTGTCTAGGGAAATGTAAAAAAGAGTAAAAATTATATTTACTTAGTACCTTGTAATTTAAAATATTAGAACCATTGAGAATTCAATCCCTTTGGACTTCCATCAAGAGTAGTTTGAACACTGCTTGCCTTCTCTTTGTCACTGTATAAAGTATGATACAAAAAGAGCATCTTTCCTGCTTCAAGGAATTGTCATAGTGCTTTCTAAGTTTTGATCAGCTCCAAACATTTTAAGCCTTCCTGCTTTCAGTATTGCGAAATATCTCTGAGAGTCCTTATAACGTGAAGAAGTCACTTTCTCTAGGACAGCTTTATCCTTTTTACCACAACCACTTTCCCAATTGATGTAAATAAGCTCAACTTCACTAAGTTCCTCTGGCTGCATACCTACAGTCTCTCAAATGGGCCACTGTCAACATTCCACGGTCAGCTCTTTCTTCTAATGCTCCATTCAGTTTGCTGTCACTTGTCCCTTCAGTGCACTTTGACCTTTGTTGGCCAGTTGGCTCTGTGGATTGTCCATTTGTGTCCAATGTCATGTGGGACTATCAGTGGGAGACAGGGAAACAACACAGCGACACGCTTTGCTGTCTGTATGTGGACTGAATAATAGATATGCAGTGACTGACCACCAACAAATTTTAAAAGAAGGAACATGATTCACGACAGTCATCTGCTACTGACATAGTGATTGTGGACTGAAGACCTAGCAGGAAGTTTGCACTCTATGCACTTATTGAGTTCACATGCCGGGAATCTCAAATTGGATCGGTGTTGTTGGAGGACTGACTGGTGTTAACTAAAGCCTGGTTACTGAAATGTATGCATATGAAAACTGTGCAAAGCAAAGACTGACTTGCTATAAATAGGAATGATGTATTTATTTTTTTATTCATAAGGCCGGCCTTTTGGAACCAATTAAATAGCTCATTTTTCTAGGGGTAGTTTACGAATATGAAAGAAAAAAGTGGACAATGTACTAGGATCTGATGAGAGATCATTCCCACGTATGTATCTGCATCTTTATCAAATAACTTACATAAGATTTACTATGCCAGGCATTGTTTTAAATGTTTTACAAACGTTATCTTTTTTTTTTAAGATTTTATTGGGGAATTGGGG
This sequence comes from Hipposideros armiger, assembly GCF_001890085.2. Lineage (NCBI taxonomy): Eukaryota > Metazoa > Chordata > Mammalia > Chiroptera > Hipposideridae > Hipposideros > Hipposideros armiger. Next base: position 4,888,995 of record NW_017731391.1, on the reverse strand, counting down.
GAGGGGAACAGACAAGTTGCTGTTGCTTTTTGTTCTTCAGTCTAGTTGTGGAGGATGTTGCTTCACTGGCCCAAGTTGGCACCATCATTGTGCTCTTCCCAGGTGAGGCAGATCAGTCGCCGGCTTCTGGACGGCTGCTCACTGCGGCTGCTGGCCGCTCACGCTGGCTGCTGGCTACACACGGTAGCCCATGGCAACCCACTGCCACAGGGGCTGCAGCCTACGCTGTCGCCGGCGACTCACGGCAGCCCAGCTCCAGGTTGAGCTGTTGTTCAGCATCTTAGCTGTAGAGGGCAGTGTCACTGGCCCTCATATGTTGGATCCGAACCGGGGCCCTCTGGCGTCCCAAGCCAGCTCTTAACCATCGCGCCACTCGGCCAGCCCAACATTATCTTTTTTAATTATCCTAACAATGAGCTTGTTACTATTATTTCTCCCTCTTAAAGAAGAGAAAATAGGGGGCCAGCGGGGGCCGGCCGAGTGGCTCGTTCAAGAGTGTGAGCTCTGAGCAACAGCGGTTCGATTCCCGGCAGGGTGGCTCAGCTTAAAAAAAAAAAGAGAGAAAATGGGAACAAAGAAGATAAGTGACTTGTCCAAGGTTACACAGCTTATAAATGGCAGAGCAAGATTCAAACCCAAGCACTCCAGCTTTGGAGGCTGTGCTTTCAAACCACTGTACCATGCTGCCTTGTGTCATCAGCCTGTGTTGCTAATTCTGCAAAGTCACACCTGATCAGGTCATTGCTCTTCCTAGAAGAGCTAATCCTACCTTATTTATTGTTGTAGTTCATGAGAACAAAATTCAGTACACAAAGCTGCCATTATTTATGACAGAGATTACTCAGGCCCCACAGAAGTTAGGGGAGCGGTTGTGCCTTTCTTTCGGAGGAGCCATCAGGGTCTGAATCGACTAGTTCAGAGGGTAAGAGGGTTAAAGTTCTCAGCATGAAGCTCAACATAAAGGTAGAAAACAAAACCAAAAAAACCATCAGGGATCATGAAATGAATAAATTATTTACTCTGTTTCTATCCAGATGACAAGAATTTCTTTAGGGAAATATTCAAGCCAACCCTATTAAAATTTAAATGATGTAAATTTTACTTTGTTTTTCAAATAACTGTCTACCCCTCCAACCACTAAACTTAAAAATTATAAAAGTAAATTTTAATGAACTTGACAAACATATTAGAAAGAAATATAACTATATTAAGTAAATACAACTGACGAAACATAGAAAGTTCAAAAATATTATCTAATTTCTCTTGTTAAATGTCTGTTTGGAGAATACTAGTAATCAGATAACTTGTCTGCTTCATTGGAATTGTGGTTAAAGATTAAAATGGTTGTTTATTTTTAAATCTTCTTGTGGTTCATTGCTACTTCCTGAATGTCGGATTGGTGCCTAGCAACTGCCAACCATCCAATTTTTAGTTGCTATCTTTTTCTCTCTTTGGCAAATAAAAAGAAAAAAAAATCAAAAGGTTATGCAGGCTGTTACTAGAAATAACTTATTTCATAAAACAATATGAATGATCTAGAATAAGCCATTCATGAATATTAGATCACAAAGCAGAGCGCAGGAGAGGGTCAATTTCTCATGGAGCCCTCCTTTTCAATTCTCGATTCCAGTTCCATTAGTTGTAAGAATTTCTTTATTATCTAAATGTAGGCCTTGGTTCCTGAATATTTTCGCTTAAAAGGAAGAAGAAAGGAGAGGACTGATACTGAAGAAAAATGAGTGAAATTGTGTGTAGGTGGTGGGTGGCACAGTAAAAAGCATATAACGAGAGACAAGAGACAGATGTGTGTTCTAAAGTGAATTAACCAATGTAGCAACCACTTTATATTAAGAAGAGAGAATCAAGCTATATGACCTTTAATTAATTCAAAAATTAATAATACCCTTAGAGGTAGATAATAAAGAGAATTCAAAAAAAAAGAAGAAAAAAGGAAAATCAAGCTATACGACTTATAAATTTACTTTAGGTTTAAAATTTGAATAATTCTACAAAAGCACTTTAATTATGTCAAGGTCATCCAATAAACTGTAACATTCATTAGCTCATGTAACTCAACGCTGAAATATCCCCGCTGGCTTCCCATTTCTCCTAGAATAAAATCCCAATTCTTTATCCTGGCATGGAAAGCCCTGAGTGATCTCAGTCTACCACCATCTCTCCATTCACAGCACTCTCTGTTCACACGCCTGGTTCAGTTATTCACACTTGTTAAGCTCATTTCTGCCTCCAGGTCTTGGCCTTCCGGTTTTCCTTAAACATCCTCTGTTCCACACTCAAGCTTGTCAAGGTTGCCACCTTCTTGTCCTTCAGGTCTCAACTCAGATGTCACCTCCTCCTTCTCAGAGAGGCATTCCTGCTGACCTAAGGGAGCTTTTCTCCAGTTAATCTCTCTCAACTACCCTGTTTTAATTTTCTCTATAGCACTTAACACGACTTACAATGACCTTCTTACTGCTCTTTGATCTGCTTTCTTCTACACAAGAGCATGAGCTATGTGAGGGCAGGGATCCTAGCTGTCTTATTTCCCTGTGTGTCCCCTGGAACACTGCCTGGCAAATAGAAGGCACTAAATAAATATTTTGAGGATTGGGCCGGCCGAGTGGCTCAGTTGGTTAAGAGCTCGATCAAGAGTGCGAGCTCTGGAGCATTGGAAAGATGGCGGAGGAAGAGCAAAGAAGAAAGATCCCTTTGGTTCCAGAAAATCTCCTGAAAAAGAGGAAGGCTTATCAGGCCCTCAAAGCCACCCAGGCAAAGCAGGCACTTTTGCAACGGAAGGAGCAGAGGAAAGGAAAAGAGATCAGGTTTAAGCGACTGGAATGGTTCCTACACGATGCCTGGCGGCAAAAACGTGACAAGGTACGCCTCACACGACTAGAAGTGAAACCTCATGGTTTGGAAGTGCCAGATGAACATTCCTTGGCCTTTGTTGTACGTATCCAAAGGATTAATGGGGTGAGTTTAATGGTGCAGAAGACCATTGCAAGGCTTCGTCTGCAGAAGATTTTCAGTGGTGTTTTTTTCAAAGTGACCCCCAAAACCATGAAAACACTGCGTGTAGTGGAACCTTATGTGACCTGGGGATTTCCAAACCTGAAGTCTGTCCGAGAACTCATCTTGAAACGTGGACAAGCCAAAGTCAAGAATAAAATTATCCCTTTGACAGACAACACAGTGATTGAGGAACATCTGGGGAAGTTTGGTGTCATTTGCTTGGAAGACCTCATTCATGAAATTGCCTTCCCGGGGAAGAATTTCCAGGCGATCTCAAGGTTCTTGTGCCCTTTCCATCTCTCAGTTGCCCGTCACGCTACCAAGAATAGAGTGGGCTTCCTCAAGGAAGTGGGCTCACCTGGCTATCGAGGTGAACGCATCAATCAGCTCATCCGGCAGCTGAACTAAACCCAGGTACCAAGTCACAGGGAATTTGTATTGATGAAATTGTTTTTCTTCCTCCCTGAATATCTGAAAGCACAATGCATTGGAAGCACGTGTTTGTTTTTGGGAATTATTATCCAGTATCTTCAAAGAAGATTATTTTCTGCTGTATCTTCAGAAACTGGAGAGGATGAAGATTTAGAGAAAAGATGATATTCCTGGCAGGCACTTCTCATCACAGCCCAGTTCCAAAGGAAAAGTCCCGGTGTTTTCCACATTGGCTGCTGTGGTCATCTCTTAAATCAGCAAAGGACTCATGCCATAGAGGAGGGGGCCTGTTCATCACATCTTCTGTCCAGGGGTTTGATGTTTGTGGATGAATACCCAAGCATGAATATAAGACGGCAGTGAACCAAGCCCAGGGGCATACTTGAAGCTGGGGGTACCTAAGGCCTTGTTTTGTAAAGAACTTAAAATACAGTTAAATGAGCACACACACACACACACACACACACAAAAAAAAAAAGAGTGCGAGCTCTGAGCAACAGTGGTTCGATTCCTGGCCCAAGCTAAGCTGCTGCTGAACTGCCAACAGGTGGCGGTGGGATGGCTCAGTGAAAAAAAAAATTAAAAAATTAAATAAATAAATAAATATTTTGAGGCCAAATGAATGATCATATATTATTCACTCATGCACCATCCATGCTGAAACACCACATTTGGTATGTGGTAGGCACTCAGTCAGTATTTTCGCAATGTAACTGAATGAGTGAACTTGATCACCTTCTTATAAAGGTATCAGCATGAATTATTTATTATGTATTCTGTATTAGTTTCCTATCACTGCTGTAACAAATTACCACAAACTTAGTGGCTTAAAACAGCACAGTTATTATTTTATTGTTCTGGTGGTCAGAAGTCTAACACAGTCTTACGGGCTAAAATCAAGGCATTGACAGGCTACCTTCATTCTGGGGATTTTAGGGGAGAGTCAATTACCTTGACCTTCCAGCTTGTAGAAGCTGCCTGCATGCCTTGGCTCATGGGCCCCCTCCGTCTTCAAGGCCAGCAGTGGCCAGTTGAGCCTATCACATTATATCACTGTGACACTGATTCTCCTGCTTCCCTCTTTCTCTTACAGGGACACTGTGGTTCTATGGGGCCTACCTGGGTAATACAGAATAATCTTATCTAAACATCCTTAATTTAATCACCAAAGTTCCCTTTGCCATGTAAGGTAATATATTCCAGGTTCCAGTGTTTGGAACATGGACATCTTTTAGGGGAGGGGAGAGGGGAGGCATTATTCTGCCTGCCACATTGTCATTTGATATGATTCTGGGGGGAAAAAATCACTTTTGTTTTAGGTAATCTCATAGAAACTTCTCTTATTTTTCAAAGGTGCTAGGTGGCCACATTCTGGAAAGGAAGTCCCCATCAGTAACCCTAACTCTCATTTTCCCACCTTGGGGCTGTGGCCTGATGGTGGGAGTAAGGCTAGTTTGCATAAATCGAGCAAAGGGTTTGGACTACGACCCCTTATGCATGTAAACAGCCTAAAAATAAGCAGACATTGACATCTCTGGACAGGCTAAAAATCAGCCTCTGTTACTGGCAGAGGATAATTACAAGAAGAGAAACCACATCCCATTCCCATCACCAAAATAAGCACATCACTGTCTATTGTAATGAGATAAAATTCAGTGCGCGTCAAGCCGGTTGCATCATTATTAGAAGGATCTATCGTAAGTCTGGGAGATGAGGTGGAGAGAGGCAGAGTGACGGACTCCAAAACCTGCTTTGAGCCAAGGCACCTCCTTCCCTCACTTGCCTAGGGTAGGTCAGCCTGTACAATGAAGCAAACCCAGGGGCTTAACACATTAACTTGCCATCGACATCTTCTATCTGCCTTGGCACAGCCCTTGTTCCTGGCATTATTTATGAAAGACTCATGCTATATTTGCACAGCATGCAGCATTGTTCCTAGTAGGCTGCAGATTATTGTCAATGAATGAAGCCAGAGAAGCTCCTAACCCTTTGTGCTCAGGACTAATAACTAAAACAGCCATAGCTGCTCCTCTGTGTTTCAGTTAAGGTTATAGCATAGCCATAAATAACCTACCAGCGGCAGGACCTGCTGGGCATCAGAGACCACTGCGGCAAAGTTACAAGTTCTATTGTTTCCTGTCATACTATAAACAGTGTTTGTTACCAATATTTTTTGAAAGGTGATGAGCCCTAAATATAGACCTCAGAATTTTCTGCAATCTCTTATTGCTTGAGTTGTTAATCAAGCCAAAGTGTACATCAGGTCTTGCTTTGGAGCTTACTGTGAGACATGGGAAGAATAACTACAGAGCAGTGGGCATTCCTACACATACATTCTTTGAAATCAGTTTAAAAAAAATTATATGGAAATTATCTTCTAACAATCAGTGGAAGGCAGGGCTTTTTCTCCTGCCAACGTGCATGCCTTGTCAGAGAGCTTCAGATGAGGCTGGTAGATCTCAACTTTCACATTTCACAGTCCAGCTTGGTAAAGACAAAAATCCCCCAGAGATTTCACCTTTACCTTTTCCCAAAGATCACACAGAAACATTTTGATAAAATTGATAGGAAAAAAAGGTGTTCCTTTTGCTAAAATACCATGAGTGCCACTCTGTGACTGGTGCCTAGTTTAAATGTCTCTAATGAATACCTTATAATTTCATGTAAGATGTAAGCGTTCAGAAGGATGTAGGAACCCCCTTTATGAGACCACTAAAGGCACCACTCAATTTAAGACTCGTGACTTAAGAAGACAACATAAACCAAGTTCCACAAACACTAGACAGGGAGGCAGAGCATGAGTCCTGAAGAGAGCTGTCCTGTTTGTCAACTGTAGCGATAAGAGACATCACCACTTAAAGGCTCAGAAGTGTCCCCTCCTCTCCTGGACTTCACCAGATTTCATCATCTCACCAAAGCGCATGAGTTTCCTGAGTCTGTCATAACAGATGACCACAACCTGGGTTACTTTACTTTTTGTTTTTTATTTATTTATTTTTTTTTTAAAGATTTTTATTGGGGAATTGGGGGGATGGGAACAGTGCTGGGGAATTGGGGGAAGGGGAACAGACAAGTTGCTGTCCTTTTGTTCTTCAGTCTAGTTGTGGAGGACGTTGCTTCACTGGCCCAAGTTGGCACCATTATTGCGCTCTTCCCGGGAGAGGCAGATCAGTCGCCAGCTCTGGACAGCCGCTCACAGGGGCTGCTGGTCGCTCACGCTGGCTGCTGGCTACATACGGTAGCCCATGGCAACCCACTGCAGCAGGGGCTGCAGCCTACGCCATCTCTGGCGACTCACAGCAGCCCAGATCCAGGTTGAGCTGTTGTTCAGCATCTTAGCTGTAGAGGGCAGTGTCACTGGCCCTCATATGTGGGGATCCGAACCGGGGCCCTCTGGCGTCCCAAGCCAGTTCTTAACCATCACGCCACTCGGCCGGCCCAAACTGGGTTACTTTAAATAACAGAAATGTATCCTCTCCCAGTTCTCGAGACCAAAAATCAGAAATCAAGGAGTGAGCAGGGCTGAGCTCCCTCTGAAGGCTCTAGGGAAGAATGCTTCCTCCTCTTCCTGCTTCTGGTGGCTCTAGGCAGTCCTTGGCTTGTGGCTGGATAATTCCAGCCTCAGCCTCCATTTTCACATAGCCATTTTCCTGGTATGCCTCTGTATCTAGCTTTCCCTCTCCTTTTTCTCTGCTGATTTCACCATTGAAATCCTTAACTAATTACATCTGTAAATATCTTCTTTCCCAATAAGGCCGCATTCTGAGGTTCCAGGTGGACACAAATTTTTTGTAGCGTGAACACTATTGAATCCGCTTCACAAGGTCTGGTTCCTCTACCTGGGCTAGGCTGCTATGAGGATTTGCACTCCTGTAGCCCTCAAAGCTCCCTTCTCTTGGGGCTGCCCTGCTCCCTTGTCCTTACAGGAGGTGTAAGGAGCCTGGAGCCTGGACTGATGCAGAACAGAGCACCCACCCTGCATCCCTCCCCACATCAACCCGGCTTCCTCTCAGGGAAACACGCATGTCCACTGGCTCCACGCCATCCCCCACTTTCTCTGGGGAGATGGGCTTCTGTCTCTGAGGGCTGAGGTTCTTTTCTTTTCTCTGGAAGATTTTGCAAACTTCCACTCAGCACCCAGCAACCTGGAGGAATTCAAATTTTATTTAAAGTACATCTTTCCCCCCCACCCCGCCTAAGTGAAGCAACTCATTACAAGATGATTTTCTTAAAATACATCAGTGTTAAGAAGATAAAAGTCATCATTGATCTCACACCATAGAGGTAACCACTGTTATGCTTAGATGAATTCCCCAAAAATCTTTCCCTATGAAATGTGTAATATACTTTTTAAAAACAGAGCAAGATTGCATGTATTGCTTCCCCGACCCCTTGGATCTCAGATGAACACAACTGAATTAACTTAGAAATTTAATTTTATGATATTAAAAAAAACCTTGAAAACAATATGCAAGAATTAAAATTTTTAACTTGTTCTTTTCACATTATCTGTCCTAATCATTTCCTTGTGTCACTCAATCTCTAAAGCATGATTTTAATGGCTGCTTATTATTTTGTGTTGTACATGCATTGCAAGTAATTTATTGTGGCCTTATTTGGAAATAATCCTACATCATGGATATGTAGACTAAGCCCAAATTTTAATAACAGTAATAAACAATGTATAATTTTATTCAAATATCTTCTTAAACATCTCTGATTATTATATTCAAATGTGTTTATTAATAAAAAAGGTTTTAAAGTTAATGATACATATAATTAACCCTCTAGAAGTCTTACAACAATTTATAATATCACTATCTAGTTCATCTTTTTCATTAAACACTATTAACTGTGTCAACTTTGACTAACATAAAAGACAATGTTATTGCATTATTTATTTTTTTTTAAGATTTTTATTGGGGAATTGGGGGAAGGGGAACAGACAAATTGCTATCCTTTTGTTCTTCAGTCTAGTTGTGGAGGATGTTGCTTCACTGGCCCAAGTTGGCACCATCATTGCGCTCTTCCCGGGCGAGGCAGATCAGTCGCTGGCTTCTGGCTCACTGCGGCTGCTGGCTGCTCACGCTGGCTGCTGGCTACATACGGTAGCCCATGGCAACCCACTGCCACAGGGGTTGCAGCCTACGCCGTCGCCGGCGACTCACAGCAGCCCAGCTCCAAGTTGAGCTGTTGTTCAGCATCTTAGCTGTAGAGGGCAGTGTCACTGGCCCTCATATGTGGGATCCAAACCGGGGCCCTCTGGCATCCCAAGCCAGTTCTTAACCAACGCGCCACTCGGCTGGCCCACAATGTTATAGCATTTTAATTTGCATTTCTTTGATTACCAGTAAGGGTAGAGAGTCTTATCATATATGTATGAATCATACTTCTTTTGTATTTGCCTCTTTAAATTCTTTAGCCTAGTCCAATATAGCACTTGTCTAAGGAGTAGACCAAAACAGAAGTTCCCTAACATTCTATTTTCTCTATTGGAATATTTATCTTTTCAATAATTCATTTTTTCATTCAACAAATTTTTATTGAGTGTCGACAATGTGCCAGATAGTAGGCTGGGTTGAGGGAAAAGAATATTAGGGGGGTTGAGGGAGAGATCGTATGTTGGTTTCAGCCTTCATGGAAAATTATGTTTATTTTCTCATAAACTTACAAAATCTCTTTATGTATTAAGACTAGTAATCCTTTGCCACTAACACTTTTACTAAGTTGCCATTTTTAAATTTCATGTATGGATGGTAAGTATTTTTATGGAAGTTTGGGGGGAGATAATTTGTATTTTTCTTCATTTTGGGGACAAGGAAGGGGGTTTTTCTTTGAGAGAATTTCCTCACCAAAATATCCAGGTATTGTTCTTCTCATTTTCTTGTGTCTTCACTCTTTTCTTACAATTTTTCCATTTGGATTTTATTTTGATATGTGACATGAGGTTTTAGAACCTTATTATTTTCTAATAATTTTCCTAACGCCATGTATTAATAATCTACCATTGTCTCATTATTTAGAAGCACATATTTATGATACACTAACATTTTATAATCATCAGAGTCTTTTTCTAAGCTTCTATTCCATTCCATTGTTTCATCTATGTTTAGGTCAATGTCCCAGTTTTCATTATTAACACTTTATAATATGTTTTAATGTATGACAGTGTGAATTCTAGCAATTTTTTTTTAATTTCTTGACTATTTTCACTTCTTTCTTTTTCCTGATCCAGGATAAGTTTATTATAAGCACAAAGCGTATGGACAAAAAACTCCCATGGAGACTTGGATTGGAATTGCCATAATTCCCCTTTACACTGTAAAATCTATTATATAAAGCTTCACTCACCTCTATTTTCAATTGCTAAGCAATTATTTCCAATTACCTTTTAGCCCACAGTCGCTTAGTACACCTGACTATAATGTCCCACCTGACAGGGTCATACTAAACAGACCTGTCAATTCAGGTCGTATGTTTCAAAATCAGCCTCCTAAACTAGGAGAGTTGTAGACAAAAAGAAAGTTGTTCAAAGATTAAAAGAAAAAAAAAACAGCTGAGTTTTAAATCCAAGTTTCATTGGCAATGTAAGTTTATAAATCAAAATAAATAAAAATTCATTTAACTTTCCCTTTTTCTTTCAAAATGGTACAAGCATGTTGATAAATTTTATTGCAAAATGCAAAGTATTTCAGATACTGAATGATCATTAAACGATTTGTTGACTAGCCTAGTCCAATATAACACTGTTCTAGAATAGGGGTTGGCAAACTTTTGAGACGAAAGAGCCGCCAGGGGTCAGCAAACTGTGGCTCGCGAACTGGAGCTCTGAAGTAAAATTGAAAATGAAAATAAAACTATCCTAGCTTCATTTATAAAATTTTTAAAGGATATTATTCACATAACGGTGATTATGTAAAAATATATTTATGGCTCTCGAATGATTTTTAAATTGTTGTGAGGGACAGGATTGACTCTTCCAGGGACCGGCAAACATTTGAGATGGACCGTACCCTAAGAGCCGCATGTGACTCGTGAGCCTCAGTTTGCCGACCCCTGGTCTAGCGAATAGAACAAAACAGAAGTTCCCTACCTTTCTGTATATAATAAACTATAAGGGAGGCAATTAGGTTCAGACAGCCATCTCTTGGAGCTTTTCACTAAGAACAAGTGTGCAAGCTTCAGTTCCTTCGGAACCCTCTTTGTCCCACATATTCTTGTCCCTAGCTGTCTTGCCTATGGCATTTGCCACTTGCCTCAGTCATCTTTGTATACATGCTGAGCAAGATCATAAGCAATGTATGTGTAGTTTCCATGAGCCTTGGAAAAAGGAAATAATGAACTTGTCTAAATTTTTCATGGAGTATCAGCAGATAGGGAACCATCTTTATTTTCTATGAACCTTGATAAAACTGAATAATTAGCTTGCTACATTTATCCAGCTATAAGCAATGACTTGCTTAAAACTTTTTTCAGTCCATCTTAAATAATAGAATTCATAGAAAAAAACAAAAAACCCCACGGAATTCATTAAATGTTCATCCTTTTCTCTCTTGGCACCTAAAATAGGTCAAATTTCTTACTCAAAGGCCCAAAGAAACTTCACCTACATATGTTAGGGGTTTTTGTCATTTTCTTTTCAAGAACTGAGTTGAGGCAAATCAGCTACTTCTTAGGTAAAGTATTCAAAAGAATTCTAGTGGAAAATAAAGAGCTGAATACTCCTGCAGTGAGGCACAGGATAGAGGTCCAGCCATGAAAATAGGCAAACATTCAACGAGCTCTTCTACAGATGTGAATGTTTTCATATAAATTGATCTCAACCTTACTCCCATTTCAATGGTTAGTTTCTCATTCCCAGCAACTCTGCCTCTTTGGCTATTTGGCATGAGACTCAACATTTAAAAGGTGCTTTGCAGGTTTCTGATGTGGGAAGCCTCATCACCTATCAGAAGAATCGTTACTATGGTTTCCTGAGGGTCTCAGGACTTGAACATGCCCCTCACATGATGCTGAGGGGTCCTTTGTTAAACACCATTGCTGAAAAGATCTGTGTAAGGTCCAAAGTTCCCCTGGGATACTGCACCCACAGAATTACAAAAGGCCAAGGCCAGGAAAACTGCTTCAACCATGTAGGCATTAGACTGAGGCTGAAAATGCAATCAGCCATGGTCATTGGACCTTTAATTCCAAGTAAGTCATCTTCAAAATTCTATTTTTCTAAACTTTTGAAATGTATTATTTTCCCCAATATCAAGTGGCCCTCACTTTATAACTGGATATAATTTCATTTATATGTAAATGAAATTATGTTTTCATTTTCATTTATGTTTCAATTGAAGCTGAAAAAAGTCGTGATTATTAGAAAGAAAAGATTGAGTAGAATGAGTCTTCTTACACAGACCAAAGATAGAATTCTAAATTATATTTATACTTTTCAATTTAATAGCATGATTATATTTAATCAGACTTGTGACATTATGTAAATGTCTAGAGTTTTCTTACTCAGCAAATTTTTAGTCTACTTTACATACTAAAAGCTCATGAGAACTGTACACTTGAAACCTATATAATTTTATTAACCAATGCACTCCAATAAATTTAGTTCAAAAGAAGAAAAAAAATAGTTAACTGCACGGGGGGAAAAAAAGCTCATGAACTTATTGTCTCACTTTTTTTTTTTGATCCTGCATTCTAAGGGGATAACCGCTTCTATTTGGACAGCCTTGTTGAAAGTCAATTTTACCTGGACATCATGGAAGAACTTACCTCTTATGATTGCTTTATTTATGTTAAAAATAATTTTTAAAGCTCTTACTTTTCCCTGAATCTTTGTCATGAAACATTTTAATTCTTCTAGTGATATTACAATAGATTGACATGGGAACTCCAATGGGTTCTCTGGACATGGTTATGCAATTAAAATACACATAACATAGCTTGATAAAGCAAATACAATAGATGCACAGAAACATATAATTAATTATCCCTTTTATGCGCTAAATTAATTCAAAATAGGTGACTTGAGTTTCATGTTACATATAAACAGTCTAAGGTTAGTTTTTAAAACACACCCAGACATTTGTGTGAGTCATCTAAACATTAATAACTAATATTTAAACAGTTATTTGATGGGCTGAATGCTTCATGTTTATCAGTTCACTTAATCTTTACAACAACTTCAAGTTAGGTACTATTATCCCCATTTCACAGATGAAGTTAAGGTTCTGGAATATACAGTCTTGCAATAACGCCCAAAGCTCCTTCTTGGCCCAAAAGTAACTGACAGATAGAAGGTCTTATTTTAGAAATGCCCCATTTAACAAATAAAAATATAGGATGCCGAGGTGAATTTAAATTTTAGGTAAACACCATTTTTTTAAATATAAGTAAGTTCCATCTAATACTTTGGACATACTTATACTAAAAACTTATTTGTTATTTACCTGAAATACAAATGTACCCAGGTATCCTGTATTTTCTCTGGCAACCCTATCCTGAGTTTCTTTCTTTCTCTAATGTTGTCTACTGAACAGGAAGAGAACATCCTTATGCAAATCTGAAAGTGATCCCAAGAATGGTTCAGACTCCAGAGTCATGAGGCTTATGAACCAGTTACTCCCCTGCAGCCTGCTCCTCCTCAGCCAACGAGCTTTCATGTGGTAGCAACTCCTCAAGTCGGGGGTCTAACAGTGCTACTAAGTGGACTAATTTATAGGAAAGCCTCTATTCCAAAAGGTTGAATCCATCTCTTTATATTTCAATTGAAACCTGAGTCATAAAGGGTAGGGGATTTAGATGCCAAAGCATCAGCAAAAATTGTCACAAACTCCTAATGGTCATTCTCACTCTCACCATGCTCTTGGTCACAATAAAACTTTCAAAGCTTCGTATTAAAAAGAATGTCTTTCTCGTTCTATTGTTTTCTGGGTGTTTAGCTTCCATCATAAAAATGTGAAGACAAGATAGACATAATCTTTGAATGTCCAAGGACAGAATTTGGTCCTGGAAGCTTTGTATCTGGCATCCTGAAGGCCTACACTGGGGATGAGGCCAAAATGCATGATTCCATGTAAAATTAATTACTGGCTAAGCTTCCCATTACTGAGTTCGCTGTGGCCTTGAAAAATATTGTCCTTCGAGGTATGCCAAGTCAAAATCATGCAAAGTGCTATTTAAATGATGCATTGAGCTTAAAAGCAGCCAACTCTATCATATTAGCCCTGTGTTGGTCACATCAGCAACTGCTCAATAAATAACTTGTTGACTGATTGACTGAAGGGATATTGGAGAGGTACTGGGTAATTCTCTTTGCTATATGAACAGATGTCCTTCACAAGGGTGAAGCCATCAGGACAACAGGAAGCAGTTGGGGGAGCTGCTGAAAATTATTAATGAGAGCAAAAAAGAAGAGAAACACATCATCTGTATTCTATGCTAGATGCATAAGCACTGGAAATGGAGCTGTCCCAGCAGGGCGAACAGAGAAAATGGCACAGGACTGGGAGTTTGGAGATTGGGAGTTTAGAGGCTTAGATTTCGGTCCTCTGCCAAAGCCCTGTGGGAGGCCATGGGAAAATTCATTTACATTCTCTCTGGAAGTTTGACTAAATGTTTTCTAAGGTCACTTTTTAAATTTTATAGTCTTTCTTCTGCCTCAGATTTACATGCATTTTACCACTAAGAAATTTTAGCTTCTTGCCCCCTTCTCAAATACTGATTTGCTACTTTTATTCCTCAACTTTCTAAGCAGATTACATACTTGAAAAATGTGACATCAATTCTCATGAATATCCCAACTTCTAGAGGAGTCTTCTAGGATTAACTAGTTAGGTTAATCAGTATGGCCCTAGAGCTATCACAGAATCAATCCTTCTTATAGTCATTCATTCTTTCATTCAGTAAACGCTGGAATTTTAGTCAGTAAATATTGAATATTTATTAAGAACCTACTATATGTTGTACACTGAACCAGATACCGGTGAGAAGGTCCCTATTCTCAAAGAGCTATAGTCTAGGTATCAAAACAGGAATATAAACAGAATTTCAACAAATTGTGGTAAGTGCTCTAAAAAAGATGTTTGCAAAGAGCCACGGGAGGCTAACTGGAAGGTGGCCATCGCCTATCTGAATCAATTAGAGAAGATTTGCACAGAGGAGGAACCATTTGAGCTGAACCTTGAAAGATGAGGTTGTCAGACAGAAGAGCTGGAAGAGGCATTCTAGGGAGAAAATACAAGATTATTCTGCAATTATAAGCACAGCTGAATGGGCTGGAAGATAAAGGGAGGTTGAAAAGGCTAAAGAGGCCAGGTTTGATAGCTAAAACGTCCCAGAGTGAAAAGAAAATAAAGGAATACAAGTAGAAAAAAATCATAAAAGGATATTAAAACAAAAATGTATGTTTGTGATGCAATGTATGTTGAGGAGAGATTAAGAACATGAGCTTGTGCCCTACAGAAAATCTTATCGAATAGCACAGAGAACACCATGTCCTTCCATAGGCCAGTCTTTGCAGCAGGACATCTTGTGGTGGCATCAACCAAGGTTTCTGTATTGAGTTTCTCATTTTCCTTAATGCTAGGTCTTCACAAGTCTTACTTCTCTTTGAAACCCAAACTAAAGTTGCCCTTTCTTCTCCGGCAAGTACTTGCCATAATGTGACCTCACTGACTACAACTTGTAGCGCCTTGTCTATCCATCTATTATTTGCTTTGGACTTGGAAAAAATGTGTTCCCTCTGCAGACCTGCAGACAATATCATCTGAGCTTGTTTCCATTCTTGAGTAAAGAGTTCATTTCTTAGGTACTCCAACCCTGTCAGTTCCTAGCACAGTGTTTGGCCTATCAAAACCCAAAGTCTCAGGGCCGGCCGAGTGGCGCGATGGTTAAGAACTGGCTTGGGATGCCAGAGGGCCCTGGTTCGGATCCCACATATGAGGGCCAGTGACACTGCC
>NW_017731391.1:4731994-4873004 GCF_001890085.2 Hipposideros armiger | reverse complement strand
TCTCTCTCTCTCTCTTTCATTCTCTCTCTCTTTTAGAATTAGTTAAGGTGCTGGAATAGAAACAGATGGAACAAAGACATACAATTAGGAGTCAGCAGAAACTGTGGCTTTCCTATTTGCGTTGCATGGTTCCTTTCACTGAGCATAACGTATGAGCTTCAGTATAATATGTAATGTGGTCATCAATTCTAATTTTGCCAGCCTTTTATTTGAATGATGCTGCCATTCCCATCTGACTCTTCAAAGGGCACTGCCAAATGATTATCACAGTTACCAGATCTTTCTCCTGTAATAACACTGTGATCAACGTATTTTCTTTGCAACTTGGGATCACAGAGAGCAATCGCATGCTCTCTGATAATCATCTTTGTCCAAAGGCACAGCTTTTAGAATGGTAATCACAATTGGATGTTCTGTATACAGCTCACTTAATGTAACACTTAATAATACTAATATAACTCATTTCAGACAAATATTTGATTCTACCCCACCTTTAAATGGTTACCACTCATTGAATTTCATTCTCCTGCCTCTACCCAGTTAAAGCACAGTTTATATTCTCAACTGAGGAATGAGAAAAGGAGGCAGTCTCAAACGTGCCATTTCACTGAAACATATCTCTGATGTTGAAGTGCTTTACCTTAAAATAAGTGTCCCATATGCATACAAAATCCAGGAGCCCCCTTCTTTCCTCCAGCGGTGTGCTTTGCACATGTTTATTGCACACAAGCCAAGTCTATGCAGGAATCAGTAGTTAGTCCTAAAATTCATGAATAAATGTGATTCCAGTCAGTGTTTAAATTCACGGGAGATTCTTTTAACACAAATCTATATGGGCAGACCTGCTGAATTACCAACTTCAGTGGATATTTATGGTCTTATAGTTCACTTGAGAATCCCCAAGAAATAAAATCCAAGGCATTTTTTTTTATTAGGCTGGTAGGTATTTCCTTTTCTCTAAAATTTGAAGAAATTCACTTGAGGTCTGATTATAATGTTGCAATCTGATGTCTTTCTCCTGGAATAGTCAAATATACAAATGACTTCCCTTTATACCAATGAAATTATGGAGAACTATGCAAACTGTGAGTTCTTGGTTTCCTACAATAAATTCAAAGCTAAACATAAAATTTCTATTTTGGCATCCTTGTTGGCTGAAATCCACTTCAATCATTATTTACAAGTTATTGTTTTCCTCAGCTAATTCCATTACTCATATACTTCTTAAGATGAACATACATACTATATCATCTGTGTTTCTGAGATGAATTTATTACTGGAATTCATTACCATTTAATGACTGTAGAAAAGCCTCCCCTATATTTATGCTCTTATGAATATAGTTGACAGTATATGCCACACAGTTCAGTTCTTTTTAAACACTCTCAGAAGCACACACATGCATACACCATGAGATTATAAATAATGATGTTTCGTGTGGTAGGCAAGTACTTTTGAATAACCACTGTCCATTAATATCCTCATAGGTTATTGTGTTGACAAATAAGTGAAGAGGAGCATAATTGCAATACTTGGAACAATAGTTAATGGCGTGATTCCCCAGCTGACATGTAAGCCCATAAGTAAAGAATGCTTATTCTCATTCACTACTGTGTCCTCAATGTCTAGAACAGTGTCTAAATTATAGTAGGTATTCAAAAAGTGTTTGTTTAAAAAAATGAATAAATTATCTAAAAATATCAGGTGGAAAATAATAGCTTCCTTTTTAAATTTCTTTGTAGTATAGAAGAGGATATATTTTGGATGAAAAGAAATCATAAATTTGACTTACACACATTTAATACAGAAACAGTAGCCAGATGGTCAGGATTTTTAGGTGAATATTTCCCCTTTATAGGAGAATCTATAATTACCTAACTGTTGAAGAATCACAGTGATTTCCACTTGCTGAAAATCATATTACATGCAGCAAGTCGCGGTAACCAAGGAGATCGGTGTGTATGGGCTGACACAAAGGGGAGAAGTGAATTAGGATAGGCACATGGAACTCAGACTCTCTGTGGAACGTGTGCCTACACTTACCTACTTAGATCTAAACACCTATGTTTCTGGTTGTAAATAATGGGTGTAACATACCTGGCTTGTAGAGAAAAACACACAATATCCTGGTCCATGGGAAAATATAATCCTCCACAAAGTGTTACGTCTTGGCCAATTATGCACTAGAGTCATCGTTATGGTAACATTTCCATTTTCTCTCTTATGCTGACAATGTCTGAGTTCTACGGCTTTCCCTATTGTATGTGATCAGTATAAAAACAGGATGATGGAAACACATTTTAACAAGACAACTTCCTAGCCAAGTAGTTTATGACATAAAACAAGGAACTTGATTTTCCTGTTTATCCTGCTCACACTTAGCCCGGCCTAAGTCCAAAAGTTTGAGGTTGACTCTATTGGTCCAAGCTAACTCTATAATCCACAGCTCCTTTCCTTTTATTGGACCTACTGCAAGGGTTTTGCTGAGGATTTCGTTATACTCATAGAAGTTCTGGATGAATATGGTCCACCTTTTAGATTTTTTTAATATTATTAAATCAGAAGGTGTCTGCTGCAAACTCATAAAAAGCATGTTCCGTAATTGCTAAAGAACCCCACTGCATCTTGGAACAGGAAGGTAAGTGTATGGGAAAGAAAGAGAAACGATAGATAATAAAAAAGCAAAACCAAAGTGGGAAAAAAAAGCCAGAGACTTAACACCTTTGGGGGTTTTCCATCTTCCCAGCTATATTTACTTGCTAACTCTGCCATCTGTTCATGGATGTTGTGTGGGTCTCAGCCTAGGTGATTTACACAGCATTAGTCACACTGTCAACTCCAGCACCACCTTCCCTTTCCAAGCACAGCCAGAAAGGTGTCACTGGAAAAGCTGAAACACTGTATGTGAAAGGCAAAACGGAAAGTACTAACTGGGACATCTAGCCTAGGGGAGAGAAGGCTAAAGAGAAGGCAGGTAATGGAATTCAGATCGGTGCAACATGCCTGCTGCGTCTGCTGAAACTTGTTTTAAGACTGAACTAAACAGAAACCTGAAAATTTTAGGGATTGAGGGACTTCAGAATTTATCTGGCCCAACATCCTCACTTTATGCCTAAGACATTTATGGTTGAGATACAACCCTTAGAGGCTAAAAAAATTGGACTTGACAATCAATAGCTGTCTGAGAAAGGAGATTTATGCACTGAGGGCATGGTCAAACTAACACTTCATAGTTCTATTTTCCATTATGCAAGATGATTTTAGGTGGTATAAAGGCAGAAGTATGTTTTACTATTTATGTATTTATTTCAATGTATGAAGTTGGACAATTAAGTTCGTGAACTCATACTAGAGAAAGTGCTACATACTGCATTGCTGAATATCACTACAGTCACCTTTGAAGTACTCCTCTTGAAGCTATGTACTGACACCAGTGCCTAGTCCACCCTTCAAAGCAATTTTGGAACTCTTTTTCTGGAATGGCTATCAGAGCTGTTGTCGTATTACCCTTGATGTCCTGAATGTTATCAAAATGTCTCCCTTTCAATATTTCCTTTATTTCTGGGTAAAAAAAGAAGTCATTGGGGGTCAGATCAGGTGAGTAGGGAGGTGTTTCAATACAGTTATTTGTTTACTGGCTAAAAACTCCCTTATACACAGTGCCGTGTGAACTGGTGCATTGTTGTGATGCAAGAGCCATGAATTGTTAGCGAAAAGTTCAGGTCATCTAACTTTTTCACGCAGCCTTTTCAGCACTTCCAAATAGTAAACTTGGCTAACTGTTTGTCCAGTTGGTTCAAATTCATAATGAATAATCCCTCTGATATCAAAAAATGTTAGCAACATCATTATAAGAAGTTCGCGAACTTAATCGTCCGACCTTCATATATTTTGAAAATATAATCAGAATATCAATTTAGTAAAATATAATTTCCTATAAGTGAAAATACAAATCCCATGCATGCCAAAAAGAAATTGCTCTCTTGAAAACATGGCCTACTATTTGACCTTGATCTTCATTGTACCATCTCAGTCACCTCCTTAGAAGAGAACGGGTGTGGGGTGGAGGCAACTAGAGCCTCGCTGAGAGGCCAAGAATGAGGAAGAGTTTCCTAACATGAAGGGTCTTTATTTTTAAGGGAATTTGGGTTACTCACTGAGATTACGGAAATTCCTCTAGATATGTCCTTGGAAAAGATCAAATCCATCCCTGATACTATGAGAAATTAGATGAGCTCCTCACATAATTATATCCATAAGTGTCTGTAATTACTGAGAAAGTATAAAAACTGATAATGCGGGCCGGCCGAGTGGAACGTTGGTTAGAAGTTGGCTTGGGATGCCACCTCTGAGCAGCAGGGCCCTGGTTCAGATCCCACATGAGGGCCAGTGACACTGCACCCTCTACAGCTAAGATAGTAAACAACAGCTCGACCTGGAGCTGGGCTGCTGTGAGTCGCTGGTGATGGCACAGGCTGCAGTGGGGCTGGCTGGCAGCAGGCATGAGCTTTTGTGAGCTGCCGTGGGCCGCCGTGTGTGGCTGTCCAATGGCCGGTGAGCGACTGCCTCACCCAGGAAGAGCGCAATGATGATACCAACATGGGTCACTGAAGCGACATCCTCCACAACTAGACTGAAGAACCAAAGGACAGCAACTTGTCTGTTCCTCTTCTCTGATTCTCCAATGCTGTTCCCCTCCCCCAGTTAAACAAAAATCTAGAAAAACAAAACAAAACTGATAATACTACCAAAACAATAACAATATACTTAATATCAAAAATATATCATGTGGCAGACAAATCAGTTATACAATAAAACCATATTAAATAATCTCAATCTCTATAGTTTTTGGTTGGGTAGCAGTAAAACAGTAAACGTATATACAAACTTTGAGAAAATCTAAGTTGGGTTTTATTTGGGGGTAGTTATTATTATTTCTATAAACTCTGTGGATTCACATTCCTAATAAATTATTAAAAGTGTTAAATGGCAGTATTTCAACATTGAACCTCCGGACTCTCTGTGGTTAAAACGAGTGAAGAATAGGTGCACCATTGAGGTCTTGTTTTTGTCACCAGAGCTAAGCTTGATCTAGATACAGACTGTTGTGGTGCATTTGTAGACATGGTTCTACAAGAAAGTCAGCTGGACTGACTGCTTCTTACCACTGACCATTGAAGGAAATCTGGTAAGTAACTTTGGACCACTCATTTTAGGGCAGCTGTAGTGTCTGTACCACATTTTCAGATAGATTTTCTTTTTCCAATGAAGAGATGCAATGGTGACATTGTGCCTAAGATTCCTGCCCATGAGTTCTTTACTCAACCAAGTTAAACGAGTACATATTGTAAGAACATGAAAGAACAACAGTATCTGGTGATTGATTTTTATAAATGACGTATGACTTTGATTTCTGCAGGCCTGACAGATTTGTGATAGGACTCAAGAGGTCCCCCACTACTCTCAGAAGACAACCAGAATCCAAAAGTTCCTGCTTAGTCACTTCTCAAGAATAGCCCTGGCCTTCTAAGATTTATTCCAAGTCTCCTGGCAGGCAGAGGGTACACTGCCATGCTTTTATTCTTTTATTAGTTTTAGGCCACTGTATATAATTTACACCAAAGCTCTCAAGCCAATTACTCCAGGAAGTTCCATGTTACCAAGAAAACGTCTTAACTGCCTTTCAAAATAATAACATTATCCATCTGTGATAATGTACTCTTGATGAGCAGAAAATATAAGTTTTAATGGTTTAGATTCAACTGGCTTTCTCATTACTAGCTGCCCCCTTCTTTATAAATATGAGAGACAAGTCAACTTAGAATCCTATGTAGTTAAAAAATGGCTGTCTTTCTTCTGAAGGGGTAGGTCAGGGGCTTCCTCTAAGGTCAAAACTTCCAGTAGAGTTAGCATAACAGATTCTTGGATATGGGGTGTAAACATTATGAGTGAAACAAAAAAAATTCCAGGATTAACCCATGGTCACAAATTGCAATATGTATGGGTTTATTATTAGGCAAAAGTTCTCAACAAAATTTTGTGATCATGACAATTCTAAAGACAAAACCAAAGACATAGTACATACTTTTCTCATTTTTCTTTGCACAATAATCCTTCATTTGCAGCAACAGTAGTAAATCAGGTTAATCTGTTTTTGGGGTTTTTATTTTTTACTGAAATAACAAGTATTGATTGAACTTAAGAATTTTCTATTTATGACTCACTGTCTTTAAGCATTTTTAAAAGCAACATGACTTTTGCAAAGTCAACATTTGGTCCAGATGTTAAACGGATTCTCTAGGTTAGATAATCTAGCCTTGTAACCACAAATTATTTCACTTTATAGTTCAGCTCATTATATTTCTTTTCTACTATCTTTGGTTTCTTTGACTTGATGCCAGTTGATGTAGTTATGAACAGTGACTTCAATTGTGTATATGAATTTTATCTGTTGAGGTCTTATCCCCACAACTTCTAACTACTGGAATGCCCCCAGTATTAAATTCTTCGGTGATTTCTTTTAGTTCAGAGGCTTTAAATACCGACTCTATGCTGTAACAGACAGACTTATATGTCCAGCTCAGCTCTCTCCCTTGAAACACAGACCTATATGCAATTTCCCACTTCAGATCTCCACCTGGACATATATTAGACATTGCAGACTTAACATGACCAAAACATATAGCTGACCTTCACCATCTAAACTGCTCTGCCAATGTCTTCTTCATCTCAGTAAATAGCAACTTCATCCTTCCAGATTCTTTGCCCTAAACCAGTGGTTTCATCTTAGAAGTCTCATTTTCTCTCACATTCATTTATGATGATGGGGGGAAGCTTGGTTGCAAAAAACAACACAGTTCTAACCACAGCAACTCTGCACTTTTCGCCTCCTCCCAGAAAAAAGACTATGTCCTTTTTCAACTTTTGCCCTGTTGAATGCATTCAACATGTAGTAATGATATTTTAAGAAATGTTCAATAAGTGCTAAATTCTGAAAGAACACATATAGTTCTTCCAATGATTTTGGCAAATAGTCTTTTAAATAATGTTATTAAAGGTATCTTTACCCGTTAATAACATATTATACCAAATGTGCATACACACATGCTCTTTTCAGATGCGCTTCCCAACGCCCCAGCATCCCTGATGCTGTTAACCAGGCAGTTCCGAGGCTTCTCCGGTAATGACCAGGTTGTCTATTGCCAAGGTATGTGAGTAGTTGAGGGGTCCCATTTGTAGGCTTCATTGTAAGGGTTTCTGAATGGAAAACTTTTTCCTTCTAGCCCTTATTTATGCAGGCTCTACCCTTTATCTTTGAATTTACAGGTAGTTTCTTGGTAAAGCTTTCAAAGCCTGGGTATCTATATCTTATCAGAGAAATTTCCCAGCAATTATATTTTCTGTACTCCATTGACCCAGAAGGTAACTCTATTTCTCCATACTAAAACCATTATTTGTGTGAGTAGCTGCTCCCTCAATTTCTGTAACACATAAGTTATGTAGGCTTGCTGACTAGACACTTCTCTTCAGGCATTTCAAATGTTAAATTGAGAAGCACATTAGGGAGTTTCTGCATGAAACTTCATGTCCAATGTGTCCAGCACCAAGTCATCTAAGAAATAACAGTAGTGGAGCAGTATCTGGAAAGATGGTGGAGTTGTGAAGTAGCATACGCATGTATCTCCTTATCAGAATATAAAACTCTCTTTAGAAAGTTTAACCTTCAGTTATGACTGAATGGCAGTGGTCAATGAGATGTCTATAATATGCTAACAGTTTCAGAAAATGTCCCAGTCATAGTTCAAGTGTGGCGTGGATATCAAGATTTCATGATAACATATATTTAGTCCCTAAAGATTGAAGAAAAACATGTTTTGCTTTGTTGTTTTTTATTTCTGTAGGGTTTTTTGTTTTTGTTTGTTTTTTTATGTGCTACTAGCAATTTATTTTCTTCCAGGTAAAATAAATGAACACTAGGAAGCAAATTGAGACTATTCTTAAACTTTTCAGAAAGCCCTCAAAGCAATAATTTTTATCACAACTGCCATTCAAAGCATCCCTGCATTCATTATCCCCTTTGTTTCTAATACTTTCCCACCTTGTTCAGAGATTTCCTACTTCTTCTTCAAGGATTAGTTCAGATGTCAATCACTGTCTTAACTCTGAGGCACCTCCTCACTGGTCCACTGCGCCCTTCACTAGGAAACCATTTTCTCTCCCCCGTATGACCTTACAGTACCTCTCATTAGGAAATGCAAGTCCATATTGTTCCTACTAGGCTGTGACCATCTGGATGCCAGGGACCATATCTTATTTACCTGCAAGTTCTCAGTGCAAAGCAAATAAAGTATTAAACAATGCTTGGAATTTAAAGGAGCAAACCAAGTAACAATGTAATGTCTTTAGATCAGCTACTTAAACAAAGCTTCCCTTTTATAGAATCTATGCTCTATAACCCTGAATCTCAAGCAAAATACCACTGTGCCCTGAGAGACAGAATGTCTCAGACGGTGAACATGACATGGTCAGTGTGCATCTTCTGACATCTGGGCTAATCTCATTGGCCAGAATTGCCAACTTGTGGGTTGGGGACAGCAGTTTTAGGAGAAGCTACCTTATCAGCTTTAGTAACAAAGTACATTGCTCTTTCATAAAAGTGGGCTCACACTGCCTCTTCTCACCCAGGTTTCCTCTAGCAGAATCCCATCCTCAATGAGCATGTTGTACAGTAGAGAACAGAAAGGGATCATCAACAGCCTTTTCCCACCACTTTTTTTTTATGACAAAACTACCTTAAACCAGCAGTAATCAATTAACCACTGTCCTCAAATCAAAGCAACTCTCAAGAGACCGAGTAAGCCTTGACGCGTGACCATACTCCCAGCTCACAGACTCTAGAGTTTTATTACCTAAGCACTGACCACAATGGGATAGAACACTAAAAGGATGGCACCGACTTGAAAAGGAGAGAAAATGAGTTTAACAGGTACAGGTACTAATTTCACTGCTCTCAGGAGCACTACTTTGTTTCAACAAATAAACATGCATAGCAGCATAGTTTCTTGGTTTGGTATTTCAGCTCTATCTGAAGCACAGTTGAGAAGGTAGCTAAAATAAATATTTGACACTGGAAGCAGTGGTGGTGGCTTTAAAACTCTTAGGGCAGGTAGGTGAGCAAGAAGCAGAGAGGGTATCTTCAGGTCAGGCCTCAAAACACAGATTCATTTTGTTGATATGGCTTTTGTTGTTTCATGCTGTAATTCTATTAGAAACACTGGGAAGGAGAATACTGGATTTTTCTGGGGTCCTCACAGGCTAGTAATCATTTACCACTGACATTTGAGCAATTTAACACGTTGGAAAATAAGTGTGTGCTGCAAATCCTCTACACTGTGGAACCGAGTGTTCTCAGCTTGTTCTATTTTTGCCGTTGGGCCATTTCATTTTGAAGACACACTTGGGGAAGATGACAGCATTAATTTAGCTAACAATATTCATTTTGTTTTCATTAGTTGTTTTGGTAGCTTCATATTTCGATGCTTGATCTGATAAATGCATAATACCCAGCGGTGCCTCTGTTTGTATTAATAACAGTATCTCATTCACACCTCATCAATGATAGAACAGCTCAGCTTCACTGTGAAACGAGCATGAATCAAAAATGTTCATGAGAGGAGGGATATTTATAATGCACATAAGAACTACAGGGAAAAAGGGGGTGAGGTGATTATGGAGGACAATTATACTCCGAAGTGCAAGACACTGTATAAGATTAGCAGGCATGGGTTCTCTAAATACCTGAATGACTTGGGCAAGTCACTTGAACTATCTAACCTCAGTATTTCTATCTCCAAAATAAGGTAAGTTTCACTATTAAAAATCCATGATTCTATAATGATACACTTGTATACATTGAGTTGATAATTTTATAAACTCTATTTAATTGAGCAATAATGATCGTGTGATCCCCTATCAGGAAATTTGAGAAGGAAGAAATACATGATGCAAATAATTTTTTTGAGTCAATAAATAATGACATTTTGATGCTAATGTAATGGGCATTATGCTGTTTTATACATGTTATATTATTTGATCATCACTACTATGCTCCTCTATGGCTATTTCATCTCTATTTTAAAAATTAAAAGATCTGTCCTCAAAGGGTTCATATAACTTGCCTTGTCATGTAGTTGGGAAATGACAGAACCAAAATTCAAACCCAGGACTCTCAGACTTCCAGCCTGAGCATTTAAGTACATCACCTCTGAGTTAAATTCTAAAGCAGCCACATTCATAAAGTTTCACCTTTCAAATGTATGCTGTAATCGTAAGTGTCCTTCTCCATGACATTTTGTTGTTATCATGAATGTCCAAAACATAAAGATTCATTCCACTACAACACACTACACCACTGGTAGAGCAGGTAATGCATATATATATATATATATATATATATATATATATATATATATGCAAAAATAATGTATAGACATTTTAAGAAAGGAAAAAACTATTAAAATTATGCTGATGGTAGCCATTTTGAGCACCTCTTGGTAATGGCAGAAGTCAAATGTGACTTGTATTTATCTTTTGTTATTGATATATATTGAGTATTATAATTTTAATAGTTTTTTTTCTTAAAATGTGGATATATATTTTTGGCACCCTCTGTGTGTGTGTGTGTATATATATATATATATATATATATATATATATATAGCCTTAGAAATAAATGCTTTGGGAATTCTTCTAAGGAAAAAGCAAGCATTTGAATTTATTTTATCAAATGTTTATGAATGTGAGCTCAGAATGCCTACATCACGAAAATGTGTTTATACTTCCATTATTATCCTTAACACTTTAGATATGTAAATTATCTTTACATATCTGTTTCCCTCATTATTAGACTTGATATTTCTAAAAATAAGGGCCAAAGCCATATTTATCTTTAAATTCCCAGCATGTAACCCAATCTTATATACAAAATAAGCAACACACATTGGAATACATAATTTAATGAATAAGTATTCCCCCCAAAACCAATTTATCTTAAAAATCTGCCTTGGTATCTCTTCTTTTGTGACTCTCTAAAATAAAAAAATGTTTTAAAAAAGTAAAAAAAGCAAATGCTTAATTCCATTGAAGTAGAACAGGAAAAGCTGAGGCAGAAAAAAAAGTGATATTTAAAATACGGTTAAGCATCCATGCAAAGGAGGAAACAGTGTTATCAGTATGAAACTAAACCCTATCAGTAAGATAAGTAGCTTGAAAACTACTTTTTAAAATGTATACATTGCTTATCTAATATAATTTATAGGGAAAATATTTAATAGTGTTTTCTACATGATGACTTACATTGACTTCAAGTACTTTTTCCAACTCTACCAAAGGGGAGTTTGAAAAGTGAGCCATTGTTAAGGTCCAGTTGACCCCTGCGGAACTGAGCCCAGGAACAGCTGAAGGAACACAGTGATAGAAGATACCAACCAAGTATTTTGGTCTTAAATTATGACATGAAAACTTGAAAGTGTGAAGAGAGACCAGAACTAAAAGTTCTGCTGCCATAGTGGAATCTCGCTCCTTGGTTGTCCTCAGGGGCAGGTAGCCTTGCTCTCATTCTCCCCATCTTCCTTATTCATCAGAACCTTGGAGTAAATAATACCTCAGTGTGGTTATGTGTATGGAAAATGAATCTAGAGTTACCCCAGGTTAGACTTCTCATATATTTAAAGCATGTGTCCATGTCTGTGGCTATTGAGTCCTACCAAATAAATGACCATCGCTCCTTGACCATGCTCTTAAAACTATGTACCAAAGTATCTGTTTTACTTAAATCCCCATTGAATCTTTCTATTGTTTTTGAATGCTGATTCAGGGTTATTTAGTGTTAAAATCTTTAATACCTCCTTTTTTTTGTCTTTCTGTTATTGTTTTGGATAGGAGAATGAAGAAATCAAAGTCTTATTGCCAGAGATTCACATTAACATAAACATGTCTCTTTTTTATGCAATATATTCTTTTTAAGATAAAAAATGAGAATGAAATCATTGTCTCTCTTGTACAATGGGAATAACACTGTAATCAATCACAATTTTGCATGAGTATTTTAATTTTAAGTGATAGTGAAACATTAAGTGCTAACTATCTGTATTCCCCCTGCTCTCCTTATATAGCTCCTTTAGCTGTGTTACTAAATAGACAGAAGAACTTTGATAGGTATCTAAACTTGTGAAAATCAATGAACAAAACTCGCTGTGTTTTTTTCCAGTTTATCCCTACCCCAGATCTTCTCTCCATCCTTTGATGCCTTTCTTTGTGTCCCAGGAAACTGATCCCTACCCATATCACCAGCCAAGCTCCCTTTCAGAAAAAGATGGGGGTAGTAAGTGGCTGGAAAAATTTTCCTCTTTCCCTGTTTAGGGAAGGCATCCTTTCACAACTACAGGTCCTGACTGCAGCTCCTCCTCACTGCTCAAGCTCTCTGATTCCAGAAACACCATTTTTTTCCATGTCCCTTTGGACCAAGGAGGGGTACTAGCTTCTGCTTTTGCTTCTCTCTCAGTGTCTAATACCACTTTTGTTCCCTAACCTGGGAAGTCCTCCCTTCATTAAACTTTATTCCCTGGGATAGGTTATATTTCCTACTGGATCTTGACTGATAGAATCATAAACTTGAAAGTGTACATGTTATACACCAATGAGTTGGCTCCAGCTCCTGGAGAACCCATGATGAGTGAGGTCCACAGTGTCCTGGCCTCACAGCCCTGCTCAGCTCCTGTAGACTCATGCCTATGGCTTCTTTTACAGAGTCAGTCCATCTCATATTTGGTCTTCCTCTTTTCCTGCTGCCTTCTATTTTCCCAGCATTATTACCTTTTCCAAAGAACCCTGACTTCTAATGATGTTCAGAAGTAGGACAGTTTCAATTTTGTCAGTTTTGCTTTCAATGATGTTTCAGGCTTAATTTGTTCTAGGACCCACTTGTTCCTCTTTCTGGCAATTCAGGGTATCTGTATAGCACTCCTCCAACACTATAGTTCCAATGAATCAACGTGAAAGTTGAAAGTAGACCAACTTAAGCTTTTTCCATTCCCAACCCTTAACGCTATTGAAATATCTGTGAAAACTGATGTCCCTTCTTTTTGTATAATTGAGGCTGGAATGAAACAGGTCAACAATAACACCTGGGTTTCTGTAGCCAGGAGGAATCTTTAATCTTGGTAATCAGGAAACATAGTGATGTTCATGAACTTGTTACACTGCATGAAGAACAGTTTTTTTTCTGGGCTTCACTCTGGAGTCACCCATCCTGTCAAAAGGAATGAGACGTCACACTCCCTCTTATTGCGGTGAGAACAGAGAAGGACAGAGCAGTACTCGGACAGGATTTAGACAGTAGGGCCAGAGGAGCCATATTGGGATAACACTGATCCCGTCTCCATCGAAATGTTTTACATTTTGTTCATCAGAGTTTTATTGCATTGGCTTTACTTGCTAATATATCGTATTTAAAAAATATTTGTCTTGATTACTGAGTTTTTTTGTACCCCCTTATATTTTGTACCCAAGGTGAGTATCTCACTCTCCTCCCCCTTGTCCAGGTCCTGTTAAAAAGAGCCAGAAAATGTAAAGTTCTCTCAAATTCAAAAAGAGCCAAGGGTAGGTTATGGTACTGTTGTTAAAGAAGTAAGCTTGGAATTTAGACAGACTTAAGCCTGAATTTTCACCTTACCACTTACTAGCTGTGACCTCGGGCAAGTTTCTTAAATTCTCTCAGCTTCAATTTCCTTATTGCAAGATGAAAATAATAATATAGGTCAACAAACCCTAATCTGCATTGCAGCACCCTAAATGTTCTGAGAACCAACCAATTTTTCATACATTTGGCACAAACTAATTTGGAGCAAATTCTGACTGGACTAAGATAAGGCAATTCATAGTCTTTATTCAACCCATGTATTAATATAACATGATTCCAAATGGGGTGATGCCCCAGATCCGACTGGGGGTGGTACAAATGAAAGACATGGCACATGTACCATAGAGCCTGTCCGAAACCTGAAAGCTCTGAATTCAGAAATTTATATGTGCCTAAGGGTTTTGGATAATGACCCTGAACCTACAATAGCTCTTTGTGGGAATTCAATGAGATGATGCATGAAAGTGCATCATAGAGTGGGGCACCTGGTGACCAGTCACTGGAAAACGGGCTTTCCCAGAACCCGAGAAACTCAGGAGCAGATATTCTGTTCCTGGACATCGAGCCCCTGACAATTCTTGAATCCCCAAGGATGAGATCTTGCAGACAGTGAGTTGGGTTCAAGAGGCAAATGGGTTGTTATATAAGTCCTCCCAGAAAACGATGTCAACCCTGAATATCAAAGGGCAGTGGTGTGGACAAATGACAATTTGTCCTCTCTGTGTGGACAGCACCTCAGGCAGCTAAGGGCTCCTGTTAGATTTTGGGGGAGCCCAGGAAGCTATGCTGAGATATGCTG
Source organism: Hipposideros armiger (assembly GCF_001890085.2). Classification (NCBI taxonomy): domain Eukaryota; kingdom Metazoa; phylum Chordata; class Mammalia; order Chiroptera; family Hipposideridae; genus Hipposideros; species Hipposideros armiger. The sequence goes on along the minus strand of NW_017731391.1, from coordinate 4,858,506 downwards.
CGTCTGTTCTTATCCTGTGTGGCCACCTCCCTCCTGATTAGGTTTGCATCCTTGGCTAATTAAATCAGGAACTTCATCTAACCTTGCAGTTCATGTGGTGGGAGTGGGTCTCTTCCTGTCAATCTGTAACCTGGCTGAAGCACTGCAGTGCTCAATAAACATTGCCTATTAATGTCATCTTAATCATGATTATTTCCTAACTGCCATTTTTCAGAATTGAAGCTTTCTTAGAAATCAGTTGATTTACAGTATAATCTTTGAGCAATTGCAGATACAGAGACTATAGTTTCACTGTAATTATGACTAAAAGCTTGGTTGAAGACAGTGAAAACGTCATCCCAGTCTGGGGTGGGACATGAACTTTTATCAGCAAAACATGAATGATGAAGAGACATCTAGACTGGACCATAACAGAGACAATTCCCTTAACGGGGCATGACTAAGGATTTTACCAATTTCCAGAAAGAATCAGAAGTTAATTTCAAAGCCTGCTTTATATTCTTCAGAGTTCCTTATTTTTAATTAGGCTTAAATTAACTTGTGAGAATAGTATAGTCTGTACTCCACAGGATGGGTTTAGCCATTCCTTTTTGTTTTTTTCTTGTCTATACATTGTCTTCGTAGTTTCAGATGATTAATTTCATTAGGGACCTCGCCTGTAACATCAGTCAAATCCTGGTGCTTAGAATGGGCAACGCAAATTGGAGCCACTCTGTGCTGTAACCTTGAATTTGGGGGAATTTCCCGTGAATGTGACCCAATGACTATACAAACAGACTTGCTCATACTAATGAGGAGTTCGTGTACCCACCAGAATCATCCGACACGATGGGCAATGAGGCAAATCACTTGACTCACTGTGTCTCTGTTTCCTCATTGATAAAATTGGCAAGTTGCACAAGAACTTTTTTCAATTTTTTTTTCTTTTTGCAGAGCTCTTTCCTTACATTATTATTTCTTTTTAACTAAAAATCCCACAACATGACAGAAAAATAGAGGCCTTCTCTTTGAAGCAGGAGTGGAAGTGTAGAGTCCCCCTTTTATCTCTGTTAATTTTCCTCTCCCAGTGACTTTACGAAGCACTTAAGACTCCAAAAGGTCTCATGAGACTCAATAAACCAAGCGGTTTCTAAGAAAGAATTTTTTTGTGCTCTAGCACTTTCTGAATCCACAAATCCATGAGATTCTAATAGCTGCCATTTACCAAGCATCTAACGTGTACAAGCTCTGGAGTAGGCATTTGTGTATAGTATGGTGTTTAAACTTTAGAAAGACCTTACAAGGACTATGTGTTCCCTAATGCAGATTGAGTAACTGAGGCTCTAGACTTTGAATAATTTTCCTGAGGTCACTCAGCCAGAAAGTGTGGTTCTAGAATTAAAGCTCAGTTCAGCTGACCCCAGAGCCCATATGCTAACCAGCATGTCCACCAGAGACCCCAAAAGAGAAAAACTAGCTTGGTGAATAAATTGCTAGAAACCATCTGACCTGAAACACAGCTTAAAAGTTTCCAGGCTTCACACTAGTTCCTTTTCCACTCTATACAATAGCTTTCTCCTCTACTCCCCTCCCCTCCCCTTCTCTTTCCTCTTCTCTCCTTTCCTCCTCTTCTTTCTCCAAATCACCTATCTAGGTCTCTAGAAATTTAAGTCAGGAAAGGGACACTGACAACTGCCCAGTTTCACACTCTAGGCATCTAGACAGCAAATGCTCAGGGCATTTCTTAGAGGCAGTTGCCCACCTCGGGACCATTCCACTGTGGACCCATTCTAAGGGCTAGGACAAGGGTGTTTTATGACTATTCCTGCTGCAGCTGGAAAGCAGTCTTCTGAGAAGAGCAATGGGGAGATACTGCAACTCAGAACAGAATGTTAGAAGGTACCAGGTCCATTTCACAGAAAGATGATTCTGACGGGATTTGAAAAAGATGGCCTCGTTTTTATTTTCTCTTTAAAATAACTAATTATTAAGTACCTGCTTTGGTCCTGCTGTATGACTAGGCAAAAATATGGAAGTCCGAGAATGGTTTCATCTAGAGTTTTCCATTCACTACTTGTACATATTACTGGGCAAGTGACTTCTCTCCTACTTCGTTTTCTTTGTTTTGTTTTTTTAAATTTATGTGTGAGTTGGCTCTGTGTTTGGTTTTGATATATTAAATGAAAAGATGATCTCTAAAGAATTCTTGATCACTTACAATTTCTGGGTTCACAGATCTGTCCAGAAAATAATTGTAATGCCAAATATAAAATTAAGCATTTTGGGAAATCAAAATATAAATATCAAAAATAATAATTTTCACGTATAATTGCTTAAGGTCTTATATTTGGCCTTCTCTACAACCCTGTAGGATGGTCCAGATGTGATTAGGTCATTACACTTCTGTGTAAGAAGAAAACACATAAAGGGGTTAAATTACTTCCTCAAAATCCTACAAACGACACCATGACTTGAACTTCGGTCTCCCGATTTAGAGTCAATATACCCCGGTGTTTTGGAATAATTTCCCTTAGCCAACAGAACGTCTCAGTTTTAGTTCATTTTCATTCCTCTCTTATTAGTTCCTGGTTCTAACTAGATGAATACATAGAGGATGCCGTAGAGGTCTGACTGCCACCTTCCTGAAAGCAGCTCACTGGGCATTTCCAGGTAGTGTGACCAGGGTTGCCACCTGCAGAAATGCAGTCTCGCTTATTCTAGAGCATCAATCTGCAGCTACAGAGCTCCTACATCTGGTCTGTTTGACAGTCCATAAAGGAGGAACTATGAACACCTAATCCTATTAAGCTCATTGTGTTTTATAGATATGTGGGAGTGGAAAGAATGAAAAGAAAAAAAAATCACAAAGTAGGTAATGCATCTTATTTATAATTTGCTGCTTTTACTCCCAGTTCGCCTCTTATATCTGACCCAACTATCTATCTCCTTCTAAACAAGTTTACCGAGTCAGCATCCCAATAGGATTGTGTCATGTGTAATAAATTCTCTGCTCAAAATGGTCCTAATAGTGCAATCTTTTCAACTTTTAGGGGGAAAAATTAGCCTTAGTTAGAAAAGACATTGCTATAGCTTATTTTAAATCATTTCAGTGTCAGTAACCACATAGGCACATAAATAATTTTGGATCAGACCTGAAGTTGGATCATTAGGAAAGAATATCAGGACAGCAAAGTAATAGAATAAATATAACCATAGCCCAGATGGATAGCACCTTTTTACTTCTCTCTTCTTAACTATTTATTTCCAGCTTTTGTCCCGATCACTGAACACTAAAATAGTACTATATTACTGAATACTAGTAAAAGAGAATATTGCTCTCCTAAGCATCCAAACCAATGGTCCTTCTCGCAGTTCCTGCTATCTTTGAACTCTACATAACATCTGACTCTAGTCATTGCTGCATCCTCAAAACGCTCTATTTCTTTGACTTTGGGGATGTAAAACCATTGGAGTTCTTTCACCTTTCTGAAAATCCTAAGTACCTTTTCACTTGCTCTCAATGTTCATTTTATCTTCCTTTTCTCTCTATTAACCTCCGACATCAACTGTCACATCAATTTAGGGAAGACGTCCAATAACTGTAAATTTCTTAGCAGAAAGAAATGAAACAGAGGGAAGAAGCGGCACAGGTACTGACTAGTCCACACACTGCTAGTAGCTCACTGGGAAGAGAATTCATGTGTTTCCTGGGAAAGAGATAGAATGGGTTCACAGTTGATGAACTATTCGAGTTCTTATTGTTGTCAATAAAGATACTAGAGAACCTCTTCTGCTTTTGAAGTTGGGGAATATTCTTTAATCCTCTTTACATATATATATATATATATATATATATATATATACACACACACACATATATATATATATATATGTGTGTGTGTGTGTGTGTGTGTGTGTGTGTGTGTATACTTAGCCTCTGTGTCTCTCTTTTCCAAAATTACAGGGACCCGTATTATCTGGATTTGACAGCTACATTTATTGATATAGGAGTTATTATGTTTTTTGTATTAACTCACTCTGCTCATGTCATGCTACACAGAAATAGATGACACACAAAGCAAGAAGCTTAGCAAGAAAAGCCTACAAAAACTAAATGTGAATCTATAAGAGAAACATTAAAATGAAATTGTTTATGGTAGTTTTATGGATCTCCTGCTCGAATCCTGCAAATTTTTATTTGCATAAAGGTTCTTCTTTTGTATGTACGTTGAACCTTTCATGGTTACTTTGGGTGAGAGAGTCTAAAAGAAACATTGATCCTGGGCCAGCCGAGTGGCTCAGTTGGTTAAGAGCGCGCTCTAAGAGTTTGAGCTCTGAGCAACAGCAGTTCGAGTCCCGGCCCGAGCTGAGCAGCCGCTGAGCTGCCAATAGGTGGCAGGATGGCTCAGCTAAAATAAATAAATAAATAAATAAATAGATAGATAAATAAATAAAAGAAACATTGATCCCTGAGTCAAGTCACAGGCTCCTACAGAGGTTCCATGATTTTCTAGTTCAACCTAAATTTCATTTTAAAACACATAAACATCTGTTAAGCTTCTTGGGAGGATTAAAGATAATGATGTAAAATGCCTATAAACACAGTAGATTCTCAACAAATACTAGTTGTTCTTTAGTATAGCACCTCCATAGTGGAGGAAGAGAGCCAGGGGGCTACAAGAATTCTAAATGGAATAAAGAAAATCAGACATAATTCAAACAAAATCAGGGAGCCAAGTTCAAGATGGATCAAGGCGCCCTATATTCTACTCCTTTTCAGTATTTGCAACAAATATATTTACAATTGTTATTTAAATTTTGTTATTTGTGCAATAAGGGAAGGAGCTAAACAATATGGCAGAATTCAAGACATTTGAGAGCTTTGGTGTATGTCACAGGAAAAGTCAAGAAACTTGTTGCCTAGGTGGTTTGTTACTCTACGCAAGGGTGTGTTCTTTTACTTGCTTACTTGCATTATTGGATTATTTAGTCATAGCCTTACGGAGTATACCGTAAGCCTATGAAACACTGAAAAAAATTTAAAGGCTGGATGTGAGCACACCGTGGTCAAGAGAACCTCACCAATGAGCCTTATCAGGTTAAGGAGGTAGATACTCTGAATCTTGCATCCCAGTTCTCTGTGGGTATTATACTGCATTTAAAAAGCTGAATGGATAGGTTTTAAAATTTTCCCCCAAGCATCTCTGCAACAAACTTTAAGATGAAAGCTTGGTGCCCCACAAGCCTTAGTAAATTCAAATCTTCATGCAGTGAAAGACTGTTTCCCTGCTCCAAAAATCAATCACCTCGAATAGCAGAGGAATCTTGAACTGCCTCATACTGGTGTCAAGTTTAAAGAAAAGCAGGAAAAAAATACCTATTGTGTGAGGATGAACAACAAAATCCTAGCCACTGACCTTTGACTAAGTAGTTATAGGAAAATGCTCTGTTTGTTTTCCCTGAGCCAATTGAATCATGATGCTTCTTGTACCCTGAATAAGGATCAACTGCAGTTAGATAAAAAAAGAAAACAACTGAACAGAATACTTGATTAATTAATCATATCATTAGCAGGCACCTGAAAGAGTAGGCCTGTAACAAAAGCTACAAAACAACTACCCTATCTTAGATTTTTCATATAAAATCTTGGGTACATGTCCTACAAAATGAACAAAGAAATCATGATACTATTTAATCTATCTTCAATTATCCAGAGGTTGATTATTCCATTTTGGATAGTTCATATCTCTGTTCTCCTTCTGCTCTCTCTGGCTGAATGCCTATGGGCGATTACAGTGTCCATGTGGACTTCCATGAGAGAATGGGCAGGGAGAGATATAAGCAAGCCTACAAATTGAGGGACCAATAAAGGGGAGGAATAGTTAGCAATTTGGCTAAATGAGGCTATATATTACCTATAGATCTAAAAATTCTATGCTTTCCCTGAACTTGTATTATGATACTTTGCCAGCTCACAGACTTTTTATCATCAGCATTCAATAAATATTATTAGAAAGAAAGTAAAGCATAGTGGTAAACAGGTTAGGCTATAGAGTTGGGTTACTTGTGTTCACAACCCATCTCTAAACGTAAAGCTGATTGACATACTTACTTGACCTTTCTATGCCTTAGTTTTCAAAACATGTGTTTAAAAGGACAAAGTCTGGAGATGAGGAAAGGTCGTGAAAGAGAGATTAATTACACTGCTGCCATTTTCACAGCTCCTGACCAACAGTAACAAGGGTGGCTCTTCACAGTGGAGAAAACATGCATACCTTCCCAAACAGAAAGTCCATAGACCCTGGGACATCCCTGCCAAGCACCTCTCGGTAATGTGATTAGTTCACCATGACAAAGGTGAATCCATACCTGATATTTATGCCCCTTGGCAAGAAGGGATAATCTCTACCTTTCAAAATTGGACCCTGGTACCATTATTCAAACATTGAGCAAAGCGTCATAGCATTTTATCAAATAACCCAGCTGTGACTGACAAGGCACTCAACTTTCTATCACTCTCAAGCTACTGAATCCCTGAAATGTGGAATATCTGATGTATGATAAAGCGAATTGTCCAACTTATATTTTAAGAGAAGGATCTGATTAATCTCCTGGGAAATGAGCAGTGAATTCAAGAATAAAATCACACTATTTGGGGTCAAAGGGGTCATACTTATATAAACCTGTGCTACTCAAATAAAATAGAAAGAATGGAAAAACTATGCAAGAATGGAAAAACTATGCTTCACACTCTCAAGAAAATGAAAAGAAACAGAGACTTTGTAAAGCAATAGATAAAAGATGTAGTAGGATCACTGACTACATAGGATAAATAGCAGAATGAAAGACTTCCGGTAAAAGATGGACAAACGATCTCTTTTTATAACCGGGAAAATGGCAAAATTATGTAAAATAGAAAAAATATCAAGCCCGATGAAACTAGGAAATGGCTACACAATAATTTTTTTACAAAATTGAGCAAGAGTGCCAATACATCATAATACCTTTAACTCTGAGAAACAGCCTGGAGATCACAAAAGGGGAGGAGACAAAGAAGTAGCAGTTGTGTTGCTGTTACATGAAGTCAACTGAACTGAGTCAGCCAGCATCACATATCACACAAAGGATCTGAATTTACAAGTCCCTCCAGCCTCCCATTCAGCAGAGGGCAAGCTCACTGCAGTAGTGGTTCTGGGTTTTAGACTCACCCATCCAGGATCTTTAGAAGCAGGGCCTAGGAGCCTATTTCAACAGATAATGGGAATTCAAGGATTATGCTGAGTAACATAACAATTCTGATATATATATATAAAGATACAGAGATATAAAGATATAAATAAAAAGTATATACATGTATGTATAATATATATGCCAATACTTTTCATATTGCCATAAAAATAGAGAATTCATCATAAAATATCTGTAGATCATCTATAAAGTTGGCCATATATTAAGCCTCAAGGAAAATATAGATACCAAAAGTTACAAATAATTCAGATCAGTTTTTCTTGATTGAGAATTCAATACCTTAGCAAATAATAATATATGCAAGTAGAATTGAAATGTAAAGCAAAAAACCCAGTCATTTAAACCTGTAAAAACTCCCTCTCAGAAAATTGACCATTGAGGGCCGGCCGAGTGGCGCGATGGTTAAGAACTGGCTTGGGACGCCAGAGGGCCCCGGTTCGGATCCCACATATGAGGGCCAGTGACACTGCCTTCCACACCTAAGATGCTGAACAACAGCTCAACCTGGAGCTGAGCTGCGGTGAGTCGCTGGTGAGGGCGTAGGCTGCAGCCCCTGTGGCAGTGGGTTGCCGTGGGCTGCCGTGTGTAGCCAGCAGCCAGCGTGAGCGGCCAGCAGCCAGCGTGAGCGGCCGTCCAGAAGCCGGCGACTGATCTGCCTCGCCCGGGAAGAGCGCAATGATGGTGCCAACTTGGGCCAGTGAAGTAACATCCTCCACAACTAGACTGAGGAACAAAACGACAGCAACTTGTCCGTTCCCCTTTCTCCAATTCCCCAGCGCTGTTCCCATCCCCCAATTCCCCAATAAAAATCTTTAAAAAAAAGAAAGAAAATTGACCATTGAAAGAAAAAACCAAAGTTAACACTACAGAATAGTTATAAAATAATAAAAATAAAAATATTATTTTCAAAACTAAGTCAAAATTATACATAAATAAAAATATAGTCAAAGCTGTACATAGAGGAAAATGTATTAAATTAAACAAGGTATTCAGTTCAAGAACTTAGAACAAATACAGCAACAAGAAAACCCCTAAAGAAAGCAAAATGAAGGAATAATGATGAAACCAGAAACTAATGAATTAGAAAATAGAAAAAAATAAAGCTGAAACTGGTAAATACATATGAAAGCAAATCGTTTGCAGGAGGATGGAATAATTATTTAAAAAGACGTATCACTAGCTAACTATCGAAAGAAAAAAGGACAAAAGCACAAATGTTCCTTATGCTATAAAAGGGAAAATAACAAAATATACAAATAAAAAACTTAAATATGTAAAAATTTATTTTATATAACTCTGAAAATAAATCTGTAACCATGAATGCAACTGATATTTTTCTAGGAAAATATAAGTTATCAAAAGAAATCCAGAAAATATAGAAAACCGACACAGACCAAAAACAATAAATGAAATACTTACTCATCAAATTGCTAGTTTTCATAGGAATCTTTGTAAAACTTACAGAAATAAATTTTATATTATTTACATGTTTACTGATCATGGAGAGAAAGATAAAATCTTCCTATTACATTTTCAAAGCCAAAATAAGATTTGTATCAGAACCTTACAAAAATAGCATGCACATACACACAGAACAAAGATCTAGAGGTAGTAAACATAGAAAATGTTTTATAGTATTAAGAAAGGGATTTATAAGTATGAACAAAATCTAGAAACTATAACAATAGCTGGAAATTTTTTCTAACAAAAAATGAACTTTATGGCAAAGATACATTAATAAAAAAAGGCAAATAAACTGGGAAAACCTATACATTGTATAAAGCACAAAAAAGATCAATAATTATATTGTATATCAAGAAAATACAAGATGGTAAGAAAAAATAAGCAAATCAGTAAAAAATGAATAAAATATATAAACAAAAAATCTATAAAAGAAATTAAATGGCAATTATGTTAAAAGACTAAATCTTACTAAAATTCAAAAACTACCAATGAAAACAAATACAGAATATATATATGTATACATATATTCTGTATATATAAATATTCTGTATTTATATATGTATGTATGTATATGTATACATATATACACATATATATTTTTTAGTATATTGGCAAAATTATTTAAGATTGTCAAAACCCAATTTTGGAACAGTTGTGGGAAAATGAACATATTCATAAGCTATTGATAGGAGGGTAAATTTTTATCAATTTTTCTACAAGGACATCTCACCATATATATTAAAATGTAAAGTGAATATGTTCATTCTCTCAAAAATTCCTTTTTGCAGAAGTATATCCTACAGAGACATTTGAAGAAGTATGCAGAGATGTATGTGTGAGGATGATTATTGAAATGTTATTTGCAATAGTGAATATCTGGAAACTATCGAAATGTGTTTCAAGAAGAGATTGATTTAAAAAGTTTTACTATAGCCATATGTTAAAAGCCATTTTGGAAAATCGTATCAATATATTATTGACTAGAAAATATTTGGGCAATATTTAAAAGAAATCTTACTTTAGTAAGTAGGGAATCAATTAGGGATTTACTTGTCTCATACAACAGATTCATTCTACAGTTGCTCATGAGGCTTATAAATAGCCTCAGAAATGTTGGATTTTTCTCTTTCTCTTCTACTATAATTAACAGGTAGATGACCTTTGCCTTTTTATGTGACACCTCATAGTTACAAGATGGTGATCACACCACCAAATCTCACATCTCTATTCCAGGCAGAAGAAATACTATATTTTTATTGGGAAGGGATTCCCTGTCTGTGGAATTCTACCTATATTTATCTGATAAATCAATGCTTTTCTCAAACCAGTTTTTCTCATCTCCCATATTCATGCCCTTTGGTTTTAATTCTGAGTTTGGCCATGTGATTTGATTTCACTATGATGACAGTAAGTAGTAAGTAAAAAGCACTTGTATATTTCTGCTTTCTCTCTTGGACTGCTGACACTGCCCTGCGAACAAGCCTAACGAGGCAGATATAGCGGTATGAAAGATATATGGAAAAGAGCTGCGTAATCCCACTTGAGGCCCCCCTAGCCCAGGTAACCCCCAGCCAACCCGCCAACTGGCTACAGACCCATGAATGAGCCCAGCCATGATTAGCTGAGACAGACCCAGGTTAACCGAAGTGCCCTGATATTTTGAACCCTTGTTATTTAAGCTACTAAATTTGTTCTACAGAAATCAATAATTGATGAAGCCTCATTGTTTAAAACCATATCCCAACATCTTTCTTAATTGAAGAAAGTCTAGAAAATTAATTATTTTTATCTGGGTATACTGATTCCCTCAAACTGTCAAGGTTCTATAAATAAGAAAGAAGAGGGGAAACTGGCAGTAGGAAGGCCTCTGATGATATTTGCTACAGATAATAGAAAGAGAGATTGACTGATCAATATTGTGACATCAAAGATAAACAGATTGAGATATAGAGATCAAAATGTTATTGGTTTTATCAAAGTCAAGAATCAGCAAGCTTTTTTTCTGTAAAGGACTAGATAGTAAGAAGTTTGGGCTTTGCAGGCCATTTGGTCTCTTTCAAAAGCAGCCATAGACAATATATAAACAAGTGAAAGTGACTATGTTCCAACAAAACTTTTTTTACAAAAGCATAGGTGAAGCTAGATCTGGCCTGTGAGGTACAGTTTGCAGGTCCCTGCTCTATTGTGAAGACCAGGGATGACTCTCATTTTCTTGTCCATTTCTCCCTGTTTTGAATGAATTTTATAATCAGAAAAAAAGATACATAAAGTTCCTTGTAATTTAAAAAGAAAGTTGATGAGACATATCAAATCTATATTCAAACAAATTCAAAATCTTGTGTTTTCAATATTTTTAAAAAACAAAATAAATGAACATTCAACTCAAGTAGTTAGGAAAAGAATACTAAAAATGCAAAGAAATCAGCATAAAGAAATAAAAATAATGAAATAGTGAATTAAAATAGAAAAAAAAACCATGCATTTACTAAGTAAACATAAGAACTAAGAATGTGAGTACAGTAATATGAATCACCATATCCTGAGGTTCTCTTGAAAAGGCACTGAAGTAGTCCCTCTCCTCAAATCCTCAAGGCTTTTCTCCAGCATTTTTGCAAAATACCAAATTTTGTTGAGAAATAATACAACATGCTCATAAATATATTCTTACTCCTAAAATGGGTAAAGCCCCATCTCTTAGAATTCAGTTCAGCCAAATTAATATGTCACCAGACACACTAAACAAGAAGAACTGGCATTGGAACAGCTGATCTCTCTTCTTCTGTAGCTCAGTCCAGTAGGGAAGACAAACCCACACAGGAAATGCATTTTTAGGTAGTAAGCATGCAGTAATCGAGTTAAAGGGAAAACAATAATAATTCATTGCTTTTCTTTTCCTATTGTAGAAAGACCATGTACTCTGCTCTACACAATTTATTATAACAAGTGTTAGCAGGGAAAAACAAAAACTGAAGTGATACGATTTGAGTTACAGTTGTGGATTAATATTGGAAAACCTTAGACAAATTAATCTTTTTTGGGCCTCAACTGCCTCATCTCAAAAACTAGGGTATAGGGTAATGACTATTCCTGCAGCACTGAGCTCACAGGTGTGAGGCTCAAATGAGATAATGTTCCTGAAAACCCTGCTTTTTAAAGGTGCTATATGCAAAAGTTATTTTCACTAATATCATTAGCATCAAAGTGTAAATGATTGTGAATTTCACAAGTATATTTGAATTTCACACTTCATCCATTTGCTCTAGAAAACCATCTTCAGTCACCACTTTTTTAAATTAATATTTTCTTAAATGAATAGTGTATGAAGGATCTTGATTCACAAATATATTGGCTGCTCTCCATCTTAAAGCCAAAGTCACACCCTAAATTTGTTAAGATCGGTATGTGGTCCAGATCAGTACGTGGTCCAAGTTGTCAAGTTCTTAGTGGCCTAAATATTGAGGCTCTTTAGGATATGCTGTGCTTATTCTTTCAGATTACATTCCTTATTTAGACATTGTGTGTTAATCGTGTCACTACAATGTAATTACAACTACAAAACAATAGAAGTTCTCTAAACTGACCTCCGGTAACAGGTTCTTCTTACCCACAGCTCTTCCTTACAGGATGAACACTCACACTAATATACCTGTAACGCTGACATTCTATTGCTATCTTTTAGTGATATGCTTACTAAGAGTTGAAATCTATTCCCAACCTATTTATGTTGATTATACTGTTAATTATAAACATGCAATTTAATTTACTGTTGAATAAACTAATTAAATGTAAGTGGGAAAAATAGAATTGTGGTTTCCATCAATGGGAAGTTTAATGGCTTGGAAAGATTAAAAAATAAGCAACTCACTTAAAAATCTACTGTCAAATGAGTTGTGGACAAGACAAGGGGAAGGAATATAAAAAACCTAAAAAGATTCTGAGCTGATATTGTGTCAGAAATATCCAGCTTATCTCTCTACTTTCAAGAATATGGAGATTTGGGATCATATCTTATGCAGTGGTTAAGGTAATAAAGGCAAATCAGAACTTTTATCAATGGACCTAAAACACAGGGTGTAAATGGCCAAAGAATAGGCCTGAGCCCTATCTCAAAAGATTGATAAATGAATTGAATAAATTTCATGTTTTAAAAGATGAAATTTTTAAGGTAGATCCAAATCATTTTTATGATTCTCTATTTTGACTTCTTTAAATTAACTGACCAATTATGAATTATTAAAATGTTAGTTTGCAAACTGGAATTATTTCAATATGACAACATATAAGAACATTTAGGATTATTTAAAAATGCCATTAAACAAATAAATACAGATTAATTCCCAATTCAGTCTTAGGTATAATAATAGACACCGTGGGGGATAGAAAGATGAATAAAGCTAAGTACCTACTTTCAAGGTGCTGAAAAATACAGATTTCTTACACATAAGAAAGTTATCAGATTCTCATGTTCACCCTGAAGTGTGCAGATTACAATGTGCATAACCTTTTAGAATCGGCTGATGGATACAATGTGGTCAAAATGAAATGCATCCTTGGTTTTGGTGAGCCAATCAGACACAGGCACTAAAAATAAAACCTGATGTTATAAAGTTTGTGTTGTATGTCAGCCACATCAATCATTTTTATTGCTAGAAATTGTCACTACATTCCTATCACTGTGTTAGAAAGAGGCACCTCAGAAGAAAACTCAAGTTAAATATCCAGCAATATTTTACACCACATATATATTTATTCATTATTCATTCATTCCTTTCATTTTCTTTTTTTTCCAGCAGACACTGAGTTCCTACAATGTGCCAGACTTGTAAGTGATGGAGGAAAGCAGAAAATAGTGATTAACAAGATCCCTGCATTACTCAAGATGTGCAATGGAAGGTCCTTGAAGGGTTTTATGGTTAAGAACATAATCTAATTTACATTTTAAAATCTCAAGGTAAGAGAAGCATTAGAGTGGTAAGGAAAAGGCCATCAAAGAAACCAGAAATGATGTTAATATGCTCTGTTGCCTCCAGGTTTCAGATATCATTACATCATTCATGTTTAAGGTATGTGTGAGCATTTCTCAACTCCCTTTTCCTAGATGCTAAGCTCCTTGTTATCAGGAATCACAATTTCACTGCTTGATAATGTACGTCCAGAATTTCCTAGAATTATCTTGATTTAAAAGTCTGTCCTAAATTCTTATATACAATAAAGAACATGCCAGAAATTCTAATAAGTTGGCCTCCAAACTGCATCTCACCACCTCTTGCACCCAGGAGCAACATAAACCCTTCCTCATCTCGGCTCAGAATAAATGGTCACTGCACCCAGGGTACCTAACACATATAAGTTAAACTCACTATATATGTACTACTTTCAGGAAACTTTTGAAAATGTGCAAAGACTAAAAAAAATGATATCAATTTCTTTGTCATCTTCAGCTGCTTTCCTAGAATGAGATGCACTTGCTTTTTATCATTTTTTATTTTGGACTTATCCACCAAATTTCAAGGCAATTTGAATGCACTTTTTGTGAAAGAATCCTCAGGAAAATATTCTGACAAGAGCTTTGGGACAATCAAGATAAATGACACCTCTACATTTCCCTCATGCTAATCGCCCCTTTATGAGTCAAAGAATGCATCCCCCTGTGCCAGGCTGCTCCTCATACACCCCTGCCTGCCACTGCTGCCTGCTCTCTGCTCCATGCATTATCACTTCATTTTCTGCCTCTTTCCCCTGTTGAGCTGCTTCTCCCCGTGGGATTCCATTCTCAGAGTCGTGGGATTTTGGATGTTAGAGATTAAAATTTTGGAAGAATGAAATAACTGATCTTTTATGCAATGTCCCTCACTGTCATCCCCCAGACATCTATAGTTTTCTACTTCTCCACTCACAATTTAGATCATCTGTATAAAATACTTATAATGAATTTGGGGAAATTTTATCTTACCCTTTGGATCGTATCAATGTTTTCCAAAACTCACACAGATCATTTGAAAGAAACGGAACGCTAGACAACAACCATTATATGGTAAAACTATCAAAGAATGGGTTTTTAAACTTTCTCTAAACTCAGCTGGAATAAGAAGGAACCATAAATGAGATTCAAATTTGACTGATAACTCAATATGAGCGATGGGGTGAAAAGAATACCAAACTGAGAGCCAGAAATCTGTTTTGTCCATGTTTTTTTGTATTTGCTAGATCTTCAGATAATGAGGGTGTGTTGCAAAAATAATGTGGAACAAAGAACTCAGGGAACCTTATTTAACCCAATAACAGATTTATTCAGGACCCCAAAGGCAAGGAATTAGAAGATAATTTAGAATCCAAGGACATTTCACTACCAACATTAACTTGTCACTCTAGTTAGACAATCTCTTGCCAATATTGACTCAGCTCCTCTTCTGTCTCTAATGTTGGATATCCTTTCGTTTTTGCTTAGTCAGGACATATGTACTTTTAAACTGAATGAATTCACAACCTCCACATACTCACAGTCTCTTGGTACCACTCTCATGTTACATCCTCTGACACCTGGCTTCTGTGTCTTTTTTCAGCATCAGCTTCATTATGAACTGAAACACTCTCCTTGTATTTTGCATTCAGATTCTCCAAGGAAGAGAATCTGATGAGTATTATTTAGTCACCATCCTTTAGTTTGGGGAAAGTTCTCATGCCAGATGTCTCATGAGCTAGCCCATAGGTGGGTCTATAATCCTGGAGTCAATTTCCCAACCCTGGCCTCATCAGCTGCTGCTGGTGGGACACCATCATATGCTAATTGTGGTGTGTCATTGTTCAAGAAGCCATCTATCACTGCCCAGGGCTGTGGGGGGAGCCTAGACTTCCTCCTCAAGGCTCCATTTCCACATGTGCAACTGGAAAAGATAGATCACATTCCCATTAAAGTCCTTTCAAACTTTGGGGTACTATGAGTCTCTCTCTTTTAGTTATTATTGCTGTTGTTGTTGTTGTTTCTACTGTGTTATATATTATATTATTCTAGATGTTGAGTAAACAGCAGTGACTGAGGCAGACCAAGTATATGAGAAGATTCTGGCAGAAATAAAAATTTACCCCAGATGCAACAAATTAAATGGTTTTAGCAAAAGAGCTACTTAAATATGTTGAGAAATATTTAGGAAGTAAGCAAGAGAAGTTGAGGCATCTCACAACCAGCAGCAGTCAGAAGCCACTCTATAGCTCATAGTGAATCGGCAAGGGGTGCATCATGTTACAAAAACCAGTGGAACTCTGAGACATGGAGGAAGAGCTGCCTGGAGGAAGCTATATTCACAAGGATTAGAGATGCTACTCAAAGACAAGGAAACTGAAAGAAGAAATTCCCCGATCTCTCTCCTCCCACACCCTAGCCTCCTGGAAGGGCTTCCAATTGGCTAAAACCAACTGGAAATATAACAAGTGAGTCAAGGTGATGTAATCTTCTGCCTCTGCGAACATAGTGCAGAGCCAAGAATTACAGAAAATGGATAGGAGGGAGTCAATGGAAAATAATTGGCACATGGATCTTACCATCAAGTGGAAAAAACAGATTTAAAAATTAAACTAAATTAGTGTAATATAAAACAATAACACTTTATAAAAATAAGTACAATAAAGGAAAAAGGGTAAAGAAGACAGAAAGTGATTTCTCAAAGATGAAGGGATTATTTTAGAATGTTGGAAATAAATAGCATTTGTTGACAAATTTGTGTAATTTTAATAAAGAGATAAAGGGTACTTGCCTTGGACATTTTTACCTTAGAATATCTGATGTGCAAAAGGAATGTATATGACATATACAAGTTATGAACACCCATGACACACCATTAATTAAAAAAGAATATATTATCAACACCATTGACACTTCTTTATTCTTCATCATGCTTGTCTCCTTTCTCACTCTACACCAATAGAACTCCTTAGCCTGGGTTTTAATTTTTTAATCACATGCTTTCTTCTCTTTTAATATATTTTAGCTTTGCTTATTTTTTGAAGTTCATAAAATTAAAATTTTATATTCACTTTTCAAGGTCTTGCTTTTTTGCTCAATATTACTTTTTAATACTCACTCATGGTGATACACACTTGTGTAGTTCAGCTTCACAGTTGAATAGATGTTTCATTATTTGAATATTGCATAATTTGCTCATCTCTTTTTCAAGGACATTGTGTTATTGCCAGTTTTTTTATATTAAGATTTTGACGCAAATATTCTTATACCCCGCTTTTGGATTCATGAGTAAGTAAAGAAATATGGAATAGAATTGTTGGGTTATGGAAAAGTCCAATTTTACAAAATAGTACCAACTTGGCTTTCATATGGTTGTATCTGTGTACATGCTCACCAGTAAGAGTTTGCCTTGATTCATATACTTCCTGTCATTACGTACTATGGGTTAAATGTTTGTATTCTCCCAGAATTCATACATTGAAATCCTAGTCCCCACAGTAATGATATTAGAATACAGGGCCTTGAGGAGGTAACTGGGTCATGAGTGGGATTATTAGCCTGATGAAAGAATCCCCAGAGAGATCCCTCTCTCCATCTGCCATGTGAGGTTACAGTGAGAAGACGGCCACCTATGAGGAAGTGAGTCCTCATCAGACATCAAAGCTGCAGGTGTCTTGATCTTGGACTTCCCCACCTCCAGAACTGTGAGAAATAAATTTCTGTTGCTATAAACTGCTTGGGCTGTTTTTATAATAGCCCAAATGTATTAAAACACTCAGTATGGTCAGATTTTGTATATTTGTTAATAGAGCAAGTGTGTATTGATCATTTATTGTGCTTTTAAATTGCACCACCATAGTGAGGTTTACTGCTGTTTTATACAATTAATGCCCACTTTGTTTCCCCTTTTGGGAAATACTTGTTCATACCCTTTGCCCATTTTTCTATTGGGTTGTTTAGTGTTTCTTGATACACTTAGATTTATTTCTATCACTTTATTTTGCACTTTCTATTTCTCCCAAACTTTCAATGTTTTTTTTCTTTTCATGTCTTCTAGATTAATTTTTTTCCCTTTTGCTCTCTATTTTTTTCCTTCACACTGGGATAAAAACATCCAACTGTTCTTTTTTAATGATTATCTAGAAATTTTAATATGCAAAGTCTAATAGTAATCCAATATTTTTTACCCTCTGCCCAACAATACAAGGACCTATGAACCTAATCCAATCACTTCCTCCCAGTTTCCAGTTATTGTTGCCCAAACATTTAGCTCTTTGTTGCTTTGCTTTTAACCCACAAATAGGACATTGTTATTATTATTATTATTAATTTACATAGACAAAATTATATAAATTTTGTCCTTCAAGAATTCGGATTAATACATGTTGGCCTTTATTTTCAATATCCATGTTTATCAACCTCTCTTGTATCTTCTATCTACTGGTTTCTGCCTTCTGTGTTTCATGGGATTTTTGACGATCAATAGTGCTTTTACTACCCTATATAAAACTTTTATTAAGCTTTCAATTCGTTTGTGATGGTTTTCAATTCTGAAATTTCTAGAAGGTAGAGCTTTTTTCATCATGTGGCTTAAAAACCATGTAGCCCAAAGTTAGAGTTTCACCCCCAGAGTCTAATGTTGATTCCCACTCAATTTTTGTGCTCTTCTCCAGAAGGCAATTGGCTGCACACCTCTTACTACTTCTACTTCCATTGGTTTACCCCTCAAAATACTGGGGTGTGGCCTGACAGTCTATACTGATTTGCTTGCAAGCATCCTTGAATTTTGATTCTAGGCAATGTCACCATAATAAACACATGAGATGGAGAGTTGGCCTAAGAGCTACTAAGGTTTACTATATGGTTGTTATATTAAAAACAGCATGATATTAATGCAAAAAGAGAAAAATTTACCTACAGACCAGGATTGCTGTGAGATAGACTCATATTTCAGAATTTATTACACAATAAAGATGGCACCTTAAATCAGACTGCTTAATAAATGATAGGAAAGCTGCTCATTATAGAGAAAAAAATCATACCTATTACCACATACAAAGATAGAATCCAGCTACACCATAAAGGCAGATTTTGTGACCTAGGGTTAGGGAAGAACTTCTTAAACAAAATTCCAAAGTATCATTAATGAATTTAATCATATCAAATTAAGAACCTTTGTGAATTAAGTTAACATAAAGATGTTGCAGAGATATTATATTTGCCATGTCTAAAACAAGGAAATTACTATCTAGAACAGGGGTTGGCAAACTGTGACTCGCGAGCCACACGCGGCTCCTTGGGTACATTCCATCTCAAAAGTTTGCCGACCCCTGGAAGAGCCAATCCTGTCCCTCACAATTTAAAAATTATTCTAAGGCCACAAATATATTTTTACATAATCACCATTATGTGAATAATATTCTTTAAAAATTTCATAAATGAGGGCCAGCCGAGTGGCGCGATGGTTAAGAACTGGCTTGGGATGCCAGAGGGCCCCGGTTCAGATCCCACATATGAGGGCCAGTGACACTGCCCTCTACAGCTAAGATGGTGAACAACAGCTCGATCTGGAGCTGGGCTGCCGTGAGTCAATGGCGATGGCAGGTGGGTTGCCATGGGCTACCGTGTGTAGCCAGCAGCCAGCGTGAGCGGCCAGCAGCCACAGTGAGTGGCCGTCCAGAAGCTGGCGACTGATCTGCCTCACCAGGGAAGAGCGCAATGATGGTGCCAACTTGGGCCAGTGAAGCAACATCCTCAACTAGACTGAAGAACAAAACGACAGCAACTTGTCTGTTCCCCTTCCCCCAATTCCCCAGCACTGCCGAGAATTGCTAAGGAATTCTTGACTCATTAAAACAAAGCAAAAGCATAATACACTGATGAAATTATACTACGTCATACTGGATTCCCAGTTCCATCTTGGGTGTCCTGCCCACAGAACACCCAGCCCTGGAGCCCATCCGTCATCTAAGCTCTTTGCTTCCCTGCACATCTCTTGGTTCCCCCTGGTGCTACTCATCCTCCTGCAGGCTGAGGATAAGATGGTTCTTTCTGTAGTTCTCCAAGTACTTATATTCCTATAAAAATGGAGCACCAAAATAAACAAGTGATAAATTTTTTTAATAAATTGAAATGTTAACCTAAGCTTTTTTTTCCTCTTATTTTCTTGTATCCTTTTTCCCACTCATTCATTCAGCAGAATTCATTGCCTCAGGGAAGGGATGATATAACAGAGAAAATCTTCTCAGTGTTAAAGCATAACTGTAGAATCTGCAATTTCTAGGCCATAAAACAGATAAAGAGCCAAGCCAACTTGTCTTCAGACTACATAAAGATAATCAGGAATTCAGGGAATGAGAAGAGTCACCGTGGAAGCAGAGCTAAGATGAAAGAGGGTTCCTGAGCACAGTGTCCTGTAGGACATCCTCCCTAGAGAAAATCCAAGATCTGATAAAACTGGGCCCCTAGTTCCAGGGGAAAGCCTGACGCCAGCAAGATCCCTGTATTTCTGCCCCTTAGACTGGCTTCCCAGCATGGCACCAGGACAAGCCTGAGGCCACCTCACAGAGCATCTTGCAATAATTCAGGAACAGCCTTTGTGCCTTAGAACAGAGTACAGACAGTTGCTCTGAGAGCCCTTCATCAGATTGTGGTACATACACCAGGGGCCCAAAGTTTCAGTGGCAACAGGGACCCCTCAGATCAGCCTATGGAGGTGAACAATGATTTCAAGGAAAGGTCTTTCTCATCCCTCCTTAAGTCTCTGCCCTAGAACTTAAACTTAACCACAGAGAAAAGGAGGGCCACTCCACTAAGCCACTGGTTCTCAATGTGGGGGTCTTTGGCCCCCCAGCAGCATGTGGCAATGTCTGGAGACACCTTTTATTGTCACAAGTGGGAAGTGCTTCTGGTATCTGGAACACAGAGCAGCCCCCCAAAACAAAGAATTACCCAGTCCAAAATGTCAGTAGTGTCAAGGTTGAGAAACTCCTCCCTAAACCAAGATTAGGTTTTCATCACTCAGCATAAGAAGACTTTTATAACAGCATTTATTCATTTATAAAAAAAAAAAAAGAAAGAAAGAAAAAGAAAATTACACCTACCTTATGGATTGGAATGTGCAACCCCTTGTTAATGCTAAGGAATATATTCGTTCTCTAATATCAAATAATAAACAATCATTAGTTTTGCCTTTAATGAAAAGGTTTTAAAGGGAAAAGAAAAGTTTAAGTAGTTTTAAAGTGTCCCACACAAAGGAAGTGAAAGAAATGGAGGCATAAAGATAGATGCTAGAAACGATCAATCTTAAGAAGGAATATATCTGCCAAGACGGATTCCTGTGGTTATCTCAGCCCAAACTCATAACCAGAGTCTAGCAGCCATTGCTGACCAAGTCCTCTCATGCACACTGCATTTTAGGGAAAAGTCATAGACTAAGCTGCCAACCTTCCTGCATTATGTTCCTGATGACTGAGTTGGCCCTTATAAAGGAGTTCCTGGAATCATCTTTTGACCAATAGTCTGAGACCTGCACCATCCAATTGGAACTGTGAAGCTATCTCCTCATTTGCATCTATACTGATCAATCAGAGCGGCTCTGTAATGACCAACCAGAGTGCTCGAAGCCAACCAATCGGGACAGTGATATTTGGATCAATCAGGCTGTTCAATTTGGATTCCTCATTTGCATAAAATGGATCAATCTGGAACTAGGGCAGGAATTTTATAAAAAGGGGCCTCCCCTTTGTCTCAGGGGAACACACTTTCAGTTCCCACCAGAGTCTGTGTTTCTCTGGTTGTAAACTGTTTCCTTGAATTAAAGTTTATTCTCTTTGAACACCTCAGATTTGGGAACTTTATTGACATTAGATTGGTGGCAGTGAACTTCTGTTGACAAAGCCTACAACTGTATCCAAAGCAAATGAAAGAAGGACAGCAGAGGGGTGGAAAAGTATGTACAGGTAAGTCATCCAGGGAGTGACATTCAGAGAGTGAGTTGTACATCGCCAAGGACAATGAGGGCTGTGAGCATTTTTCAGCGAATTGAGATTGGTTTGCTTCCAGACGCTATTCTTCAAGTTTACTAAGAAGGTGGTCTGAGAACCCCAAGACCATCTACTTTCCTGAAAGAATATCAGCAGAAGGAAAAAATCGAAGCACTTTCAAAAATAGTACAAATGAAAGCAAAAGCCAGAAACAATGGAGCGTGATAAAGGAAAAATTGAGAAGAGAAAGAGAAAGGAAGGGAGAAAGAGAGATCTAGAAACAATTGCAATGAGTAATAAATAAGTTTGTCTTTTGTTAATGACATGCCAAAGTATTCCATTTTTATGTGAAAGCTATTAACGATAAAGCATCACCAACATAAACACTGATTAAAAGAGATTAAATGTCTTGGGATGAAATGTCATAACATTATACAGCGTCAGTTTGCAGTGTTCTCAAAATGTTAATGACCTCCAGCTTCAGCGGCTTCCATTACAGGTGATCTCAAGGGAGAGAAACCTCAGCTGCAGGGCTCCCGGGAGGAGCTCAGAGACTCATCCCATCTCCGTGCTGTTAATAGATAAAATTTCATTGAAAATGATTCAGTGACATTTGGTTGTAATTCAAAAGGGACCATCTTTTTTAAAAAGGATTTTTCTTTTCTCAGAAAGTACTTGAGTTTATCTTGCCATTTCAATAATGTTCCAGACCTGATTCAGTCAATCTTCAAAACTCTTTGGAATAATATTTTTCTATTCTCTAACAATGACACTTCCTCAGCAACGGTAGCATCTGCAGAAAATTTAGGAAGTGAGAGTTCATCATCTTACGAACTAATTCTGGAAAAATGTGTGGGTCAGGATGAATTTGTAACAATTTTACAGGACTGAGCCCAGAAGTCCTCATGAAGTGTTCATTCAGAGGGCGCGCTGAGTGGCCATTCTCCCTCATTTACTTTAATAAAAATCATTAGTACTTCCGATCTCCACCATTATTTTTGCCTCCGAGCCAAATAAAATAGGCTAACATCCTGCGGTCACTTCATGGATTAGTCATCCTCTCCCACTTAATCCACTGACCCAGTTTCTCTCACACAGTCAGGACATGTGCCTTCCCATCTAAATGGCAACACTTTTGAACACGTGAGCCTCAATAGGTTTGTATATGTTGCCTAGTAATATGCATATGCCTTGAGATTTTGCAGTGCATAAGTACAGACAGACATTCATGGTTCATGCAGTTTTGTCTGCATTTATTCAGTAAGTGCTCGCTGAGTTTTTATTATGCACAAGCCCTCTAATCACTTCCTTCTCTCAAGAAATTTCTAACATCTGGAGTTGGGACAGGGGTGACAGAAAGAACTGTATGGGGCAGGATAGGTAAATGCTACTTCCGGGGTCCAGTAGAGTGCTCAGTGATTAACAGGAACAAGGGGAGTCTTTCAGCTGGAGACTTCGGGACAGGATGGTTGTGCAAAATGGGCCTTGTAAATTTTAACAATGCTGACTGAAATGTACTGAGTAAAACATTCTATCTGCCCTTTCTGAGCAGCCATTAGCCACATGTGGCTACTTAAATTTAAATTAAGTGCTCTGAAATGAAATTAAAAATTCAGTCTCACCAGCCACATTTCAAGTGTTCAGTAGCCACGTGTGACTAGTGGCTACCATATTGAACTGATAGAAGAACGTTTCCATCACAGCAAAACATTCATTGGACAGCTCTGTTCTAAGCTGAAGGAATGGGATAATCACACATGAGAAGCTAGAGGTGTTTTAAAGATGCTTGGAGACCAGCAACACCCCCCATTTTCTGAAACATAGGGTGGGGATAAAATAGTAGTGGAAGGTAAAACTGGAAAGCAAGGTTGAAATCTAATTTTAGTGAGTCTTGAATACATTTATGTGGAATCAGGACTTCGTTCAGAGCAGCGGACTGAGATTTAGAAGGATATCTTTGGTGATGTGGAAACTGATGACCTAGGAAAGCAACTAGACAAAGAGTCCTCAACCGTAACTGCACAGTAAAATCACTTGGGAAACTTTTAAAACCCCAAGGCCCAGGCCATACCCCAGATGAATTAAATCTGAATCACTGGAGGTGAGAGTTAGACATCAGTATTTTTTAAATCTCCCCAGGTTTTTCCAATGTGCAAAGGTATTTAAGGACAGGCGCTGTTCTTATGTACAGAGCATCACTTCTCACGTCTGTCAACAATAACCTCTTTCCTCTTACGAGCTTCCCCTTATCCTATCTACCCAATCCTTATAGAGTGGTCAGTCATAATAAGTGGATTCCCTGGTCACATGAGAAGGCCTTGGAACCAAATCTTAGCAAATCATAGTACCCCAGTCATGCTGGCTGTTGTGATTGGCCCTGGTGTAGACTACAATCCAAGTCAGCCAAATGGGAGACTGTTCTGGAATTGTACACACACATTCCTCATTAGAAAGGCTCTCTAATTCATCTAGGAGGTCACAAAACTGTATGGGATTAGTCTGAAAATCTCCGTGAATGCATTCCTTCCTATGCCTCATCATGACCGACACTCCGGTGCAAGATAGAAAGCCTTCTACACAAGAAAACTACAAAATTCACAGATACGAACAAAGCTATGAGATTCAAGGGTGGGAGTGCCAATGAGGAGAGACAAAGAAGACCTGACGACAAAGCTTGGGGTCTTGGTAGCGTCCCCGAGGCCAGCTCCCTAGTCTGCATTTTCCAGTTAAATGAGTCCAAAAATTATCCACTATTTCTTGTTTTTCTTCTTCTGCTTAAATTTGTGTGAGGTAAGTTTTGATCATTTTTAATAGCAAACAATATAGAGAGATATAAAATGTAGCTTTGCCAAACACAGTTGACCACAGAATCCTCTTTCTCAGAGCACCTATTAACAACTTATGGAAGACCAATCTTTTGTCAAAAGTGCTACAAAGGATAACTGAGAAGTTCCTCTATGAGTATGATATCCATGGCAAAACTCATTTGTAAACTAGGGGCAAAAGATAAATTGACTTAAGGTAATAGTACCGAAGAGCAAGAGGTAGAGTGTGCGAGAGTGCTGAGATGCCTACAAGGTGGCTGGGAAAGCGAAGAGCACCCTAAAGAGGACGCCAAGGAAGAGGAGTGGAGGAGTTCTGCCATCTCTTTTTTCTGATCATACCATCCTGAGTGTGTATATGAACACAAATTAGATCTATGCTGCTGCATGGTCCACTGTTTAGGGATACTCAAATAGCCTCATTCTTGGACCATTCTGAAGGAAGAGATCTCTCTTGGGTCAAGGCCAAGAGTCACTTAGGCCGCTGTACTATATAGAGCATGGAGGTTTAGAGTGGAACAGAAACTAGCGAAGCTCATGTGTCCACATAGTTTATTCTTCTTGGTCTTGGTCTCAGACAACTTTGGATTGCTTCTTTCTTGGTAACTCCATGGAGCATATTTATTAAGATGAAACCCGGGCTACCTCCAACTTAAAGGGACCATCTCCGCACATGGTGGGCCTCCTATTCCCTTGGCTAGGGAATTTTTGCCTGTGCCCTAACCAAAGTATATCTAAGAGTAAGGGGCCCAAATGATCAACTTTTAGTCAAAGACTGGGAGGACAGACAAAAATGTCCCATAGTCCATACATACTCACGCCCGGTTCTCCACACAAACACCCTCATGTAGAGCTCCCTTTTGAATCTGTTTAACGGACTGATCAGGATAGGGGATCGTGGCTAGTTCTTAATCTCTTCCCACCTTGAAAGCACAACCAATGACCTATTCAGCTCTTTTGCCCAGATTTCCCCAGGTATAACTTAATTGGGGCTCATTGTGTTCTGTGTTAATGATTCATGACTGCAAGCCAGTAAAGCAAAGAAACTATCAGAAGCAGTAAACACAATTAATTGGATAACAAAAGCAGATGGGTGTTAGATCTACTCACACAGAAAGGGAAAATAAGGCTTTTGGTGAAAGAAAATACCTGTAAAATAGACATTCTTTCCACCCCTGCAATCTTTCCACTGCTGATATTTCCTGTCATTTTTTACTTGAAGACCCAACCGGTACTTTATACCACCTCGGGCATTTTATGTAACTTCACTCAGGCAATTTTCAGATGCCAGTCTCTATAGGCTGTGCTTTGTGTTTTGAAGAAATTGTACAATATATTTCCATTTATAGCATTTTAAAATGTAGATGTCTGTGACATGTGATAAAGAGAAATCTCTCCCTGGTAGATTACTCAGGATGCCCTTTATAAAGCCTCTTCCAGGTCTAACAGTGAGTGGCCATATTTAAAAGGTGAGCATGTGATGTGAATGCAGAAAAAAAAAAAAAAAAGATGCAGAGATCCTGAAGGTCAAAAGTAAAGAATGAAGAGAATGTAAGGAATTTTGTTCTATTGTTTCTATAATCAGAAAAAAAAAGTTTTATGTAAATCCCTTTGAATTTGGTAAATAAGCATATCTGTGAATAGAAAATTCAAGAGACCCTGGGCATTTGAGGAATTCAGCTGTCTCAGTATTCACTGTGTCAATGGCACAATGACACTTTGCTTTTATCCATCCCTCATGGGATTCAGATCACCTGGCAAAGATGAAGTGAAGGTGTGTGCTGTGAACATACTAGACTACTCAATCATGAGAATCCCATCATTATTCCGGCTCGCGCTGGTTTTGTCAGAGTCACAGGGGTTTAGATACACTTCTGGTGAGAAATATCTTTCTCTTTTATTGATTCATTCATTAAAAAAAAAATCCTACCCCAAACCTTTGAACTTCAAACCTTCTTTTTAAAGTAGACACATGTCCAACATGGAAATTGGATAAAAGATCCTACAGGTGGTAGGGGGATATACGGTTCTTTGAGTTCTCTTTTTCTATTCCATCCATAATTCCAAATATTTCAGTAAACAATATTTGAAAAGCACTAAACCAGATTATTTTCTTCAGCTGTCAAGTATGCTCTGCCCCCCCCCACACCCCAGAGTTGTAAAGTTTAGTAGCCCTGCTTGAGTGGCCTGAAACAATATTTCTTAGAATTAGGAAGTTTTTGTATCTTCCAGAGACTCCTTTAAAAATGCAGATGTTCCTGGGAAGATTCTCCCTTTCAAGTTAATTAATGCATCCATCACCTCACATATTTATCTTTCGTGTGTGTGTGTGTGTGTATGTGTGTGTGTGTGTGTGTGTGAGAGAGAGAGAGAGAGAGAGAGAGAGAGAGAGAGAGAGAGAGAGAGAGAGAAAAGAACATTTAAGTTACACTCTCCTAACAAACTTCAGTTATGCATTATAATTCCGTGTTATGAATTAGTCACCATATTATACATTAGATCCCCAGACCTTATTCATCTTATTGCTGAAAGTTTTACCCTTTTATTTTCTTCCTTTTTTTCCTATCTCCAACACCTGACAATCACTTTTCTACCCTGCTTCTATGAGTTCAACTTTTTTTTTTTAAGATTCCACATATAAGTAATACCATGCAGCATTTGTCTTTGTCTGGCTTATTTTATTTAACATAATGCTTTCCAGGCTCATCCGTGTTGTTGCAAATGGCAGGATCTCCCTTCTTTCTCAAGGCTGATCTTGGCTGAATGATATACCAGTGTGTGTGTGTGTGTGATCATATTTTCTTTATTCATTCATCTGTTGAAGGACAGTTAGATGGTTTCCATGCCTTGGCTGTTCTGAATTGTGCTGCTATGAACATGGAAGTAAGATATCTCTTTGAGATAATGATTTTGTTTCCCTTGGATATACACCCAGAAGTGGGATTGCTGGATCTATTTTTGATTTCTTCAGGAACTGTTTTCTAGTTCACATTCCCACCAACAGTGTACAAAGGCTCCCTTTCTTCCATATCCTCACCAGCATTTATCTTTTGTCTTTCTGATAATAGACATCCTAACAAGTGTGAGGTAATATCTCATTGCAATTTTGATTTGCATTTCTTTCATGATTAGTGATGTTGACAACCTTTTCATGAACCTTTTGGCCATTGGTATGACTTTTTTTGGAAAACTGTCTATTTAGATCCTTTGCTCATTTTTTAATGGATCATTTGCTTTTTTGCTATTGAGTCATATGAGTTTCATATACATTTTGGATAGTAACTTCTTATTGGAATTGTGGTTTGCAAATATTTTCTCCCATTACATAGGTTACTTTTTCATTTTGTTGATAGTTTTCTTTGCCATGCAGAAGCTTTTTAGTTTGATGCAGTCCCATTTTTTATTTTTGTTTTTCTTGCCTTCACTTTTGGTGTCAAATTCAAAAAATAATTGCCAAAACCAATGTCAAACAGCTAACCCTCTATGTTTTCTTCAAGGAGTCTTATGGTTTCAGGTCTTAAGTTCAAGTATTTAATACACATCGAGTTGATTTTGGGGAGTGATGTAAGGTAAGGAGGGTTCAGGGTCATTCTTTTACAAGTTGCTATTCAGTTTTCTCAGCAGACTGTTCTTCTCTCATTGTATATTCTTTGTTCCTTTGTCAAAAATTAATTGACCATATATGCATGAGTTTATTTCTGGGCTTTTTATTCTGCTCAGTTGAATTATGTATCTGTTTTTATGCCAAGAGCATATTGTTTTCATTACTATTCTTTGTAACAAAGTTTGGAATCAGCAAGGGTGAATACCTTCAGCTTTGTTCTTCGCTCTCAAGACTATTTTGGCTATTCATGGTCTTTTGTGGCTCCACACACATTTTAGGATTTTTTTTTCTATTTCTATGATAAATGCCATTGATAGGGATAGCATTAAATCTGTAGATTGCTTCAGGTAGTATGTACATTTTAACAATATTAATTATTATAATCCATGAACATGGAATGTCTTTTATTTTTGTGTGTCCTCTTCAATTTCTTTCATCAATGTCTTAGCGTTTTTAGTATACAGATCTTTCAACTTCTTGGTTGAATTTATTCCTAGGCATTTTATCCTCTTCGATGAAATTATAAATAAGATTTTGTTTTAATTTCTCTTTCTAATATTTCATTGTAGGTGTATAGAAATGCAACTGACTTTTGTATATTGATTTTGTATCCTGAAACTTTACTGAAATCCTTTATTAGTTCCAACATTTTTTTGGTGGTGAGAAGAGTCAATATTTTAAAAATAATTTTCCCTCAAGTAATCTATAGATCCAGTGAAATCCAATCAAATCTTATCAGGTTTTTTATTCTATTTATTTAGCTGTTTAGTTATTTATTTGGAAATTGACAATCTGATTATAAAATTTATGTAGAACTAGCCAAAACAATTTTGGTAAAGAATAACAAAGTTGAAGTACACACTCCATTAACTTCAAGATTTACTTTACTACCTTAGCAATCAAAAAAGCTGATAGGGTGTAAAAAATAGACATGAAGGGCAATAAAACCAAATAGAGAATTTAGAAATAAACTCACACTTATATGGCCAATTGATGAATTTCAACTATGGCACCAAGGTCATTCAACTGGGAAACAACAATCTTTTCCAAAAACTGTGTTTGAACAATTGAACATCAGAGGTCAAAACAAAATAAATGTGCTCCATTTTTGCTTCACACCATATACCTAAAATGCATTGTAGACATATTCATTAGAACTAATGCTACGAAACTTCTAGGAAGAAACACAGAAAATATTTGTGACCTTGAATTAAGCAAATTTCTTCAATACACAGAAAGCACACAAAAAAATGATAAATCAAAGTTTATAAAAGTGAAAACATTTGTTTTTCAAAAGATGTTCTTAAGGATTAAAAGGCAATCCACAGACTAGGGGAAAATATTTTAAACATAGATTTATTAAATGACCCATATCCAGAATATATAAAGAAATCTTACAGTTAATAACAAGAAAGCAACCCCTTTTTAAAATGAGTAAAATGTTTTAATAGAGAACTCAACAGAGAAGATATAAAGAGAGAGAGATGCAAATAAACACAAGAAAAGATGTTCAACATGATTAGTAGCAAATTCAAATTAAAACCACACCAGAGGGCCGGCCGAGTGGCTCAGTTGGTTAAGAGCTCACTTAAGAGTGTGAGCTCTGAGCAACAGGGTCACTGGTTTGATTCCTGGTCCGAGCTGAGCTGCCGCTGAATTGCCAACAAGTGGCAGGATGGCTCAGCTAAAAATAAACAAACAAACAAACAAACAAATAAACAAAATGGAAATCATTTCTTTCTGTAAAAACAAACAAACAAAAACAAAACACAAGATACTACATGTCCATTAGAATTGCTAAAATTGTCAAGTATCTAAAAGAAAGTGAGGCAACCTGAACCCTCATACATTGTACATGGCAACACACTTTAAATAGTAGTTTGGCCATCTCTTATAAAGATAAATATACACTAACTCTATGTCCCAGCAATTCTTCTCTTATATATTTACCCAGAGAAAAGAAAGTATATGTCCACACAAAGATTTCTATGCAAATGTTCATAGCTGCTTCCTTGATAATAGCCCCAAATGGAAAGAATCCAAATACCCATTAATTGATGCATGAATAAACAAAATGTGATTATTCTCCTATAATAGAATACTATTAAGCAATACAAAAAGGAACAAGGTATGGATGCATGCAACAATATAATAATTTCAAAAGTTTTATATTTAGCAACGCAAAGACTGTGCACTCTATAAATTCATTTTTTAATAAACTGTAGGAAAAGCAAAATTGTAATGATATTAAGCAAATCAGTGATTGCCTGGGGCCAGAAATATAAGAAATGAAACTGACTGTAAAAAGACAGCTGGAAATTTTGGTATAATAGAAATATCCTATGTAATGATGTTGGTAGGCTGGGTATAAAATTGTCAAAATTGATCAAATTGGACACAAAATTGATGAATTTAATTTTATGTAAATTAATAAAGCTGACCAAAAAATAAAAGGGAGATCTCTTTATCAAGGAGTTAAGCCCTTTCCAGACAGAAAATATTATTTTCTGTTTTGTATAATGGTAGGTGTATTAGTCAGGGTCCCCGAGAAACAGAACAAGTAGAGTGTGTGTGTGTGTGTGTGTGTGTGTGTGTGTGTGTGTGTGTGTGTGTGTGTGTGGAGAGAGAGAGAAATTTAAGGAACTGGCTCATGAGATTGGGAAAACAGCAAGTCCAAAAGCTGCAGAGTAGACCAGCAGGCCCAAGACCTAGGGAAGATTTGCCACTCAAATCTGAAGGCAGCCTGCTGTTAGAATTCCCACTTCTTTTAAAGGAGCCATTCTTTCTACTAAGGCCTTCAATAAATGGATGAATCCAGCCCACATTATGAAGAGTTATATAATTTACTCAAAGTCCAGTGATTTGAATGTCAGTCTCATCTAAAACATACATTTACGGAAACATCTAGAATAGTGTTTGACCAAATCTCTGGGTACAATGGCCTAGCTAGGTAGACACATAAAATTAACTGTCACAGTATGCAATCTACACAGTTCTGCTACACATGTTATCTCTTCTGTTCCTCATAATAAGCCAATTAAATAAAAGTTACAACTTCTACCATATTTTGGTCAAGAAATTGAAATTTCAAGAAGTTAAATGATTCCCAATTTCTCATCGCTGGCAAGAGGTGGCTCTGGAATTCAAGGCAATGATCTTATCTCCAAACTGCATGCTCTTTTAGCCACAGTGCCCTAGAGCAAGAGACGGTAAGAGTAAGGGGTGAAATGTAACCTTTGTTTTTTATGAATTTTCCTCTGGCATTTCTCCAAGTCCAAGACATTTAAGGGTTATCTAATTTTTCATGTTCATTTTTAGAGTTAAGTAAAATCAATAATATATTTTATAAAGACTTGCTTCATTTTTATCCCATGACAGGATGCAGTTAATAAACCAGCAAACCACTGATTAAATAGAGGCAGAAAGAAAACAACATCTGAAAATGAAATTCCTACTTGCTTTTTCTGCTATTTATTTCCAAAACAGTATTATTAAAGGGGTGGGAGAAACTCATAGAAAACCTGCTAACAGATATAGAAAGGGGAAATGCAAAAAAAGAAAAAAACATTTACAAGATGATAAACTATGGGTCATCCAAACTCATTTATTTAATTGCTACTTTTCCTCACCAACTAAGAAACAACATATAAAACAGTATATAAATCTTTATTTTTTAAATTTCCAATTTAAAAAGACAGAAATTTCCCCCACTTCAGTATAAATGAAAAGTGTATTCATTTCTGTTAATTTTACATTCACTTTGGACCTACATAGAAAGAGCCATTTATTTAAGCACCATTAGCATTTGCCCTGATGGGGAAAGTGAAAGAAATTTCTTAGGTATTACCTCTTCCCTCCTACTAGCTGGCTGGCTGACCTTGCAGAGAGCAAGCTCAGCATCTTGCTCTCCATATGTAAAATTAGTATAATATCAACTTCACAGAAGTGTTGGGGAAAGGTACATTAATAAGCAGCTAAGCAACTGGATATCTGGCTTCAAAGCTTTGCGATCTCTCCCCTTATGCTGTGTGCTCCCAAGACTCATCAGCAAGGCCTTCTCATGACTACACCCTCATTGCCCTTCATCCCAGGTACACCTCCAGGCTGATTCCTTTTTGTCTGCCAGGAAGGTCTTTGCATCCCCACTTCATCAAGGGCTCCCAGGCAAGCCACAAAAGGAACCAACTGCCTTTTATGCTTTCGACACACCTCTTAAAGGTGGATGACATCCAAGAAATCTCAGAAAACAACAGCACAACTGTTCACATGTAGACAAAGTTTTCTGTTCCCTGATGGATCTACATAAGCACCTATTCCAAAGCAGAATACTGACAGTCAACTGGAAATGAGTATGAAGCTAAGTGTTATCAATAATATCAATGATAACATCCAGCTACCTGTTCTAGTGAGCACTTGTTCAAGGCCAAGAATGAACATTATGTCATTTCATCTTTCACCAATTCAGCAAGGTAGGTGTTATGATTCCTATTTTACACATAATAAATTGATTGGAGCTCAAAGAAGTTAAATAATTTGTTTAAAGCAATAGAGTCTGGATTTGAACCTATATGAAAGAAGAGAACCCTATAAATGTATTCATTATTTAGCACCTTATCCACAGAATAAAAGGGTTAATATAAGCTTCTCAAAAAGGAAAATCGGGACAGATTATACCAGGAGCGGATGTAAGGAGCGTAGGAGTCTGACTCTAACTTTTTCATTCCGAGGCCAGGAGCCCATGTCCAGGCACTAAGTGGGGAGGGCTGAAGTGAAGTAAGGCAGAGAAGGTATGTGCTCTGAGATATAATGGCTCTTCTCCTCCTAGGCACTCCACGTGCCCAAAAGACTTATATTTGACAAACAGCTTTCATTTCTCACCATACATTTTCATCATGTACAACTCTTCCTATTATTAATAGGCACATCCTTTATGCAAAGCTTTCTTTTGGAAATTGGAGGTAGTAGGTGGGTGAGGCAGCAAGAAGAAACCATTAAGAAGAAAAGGCGGCAAGTGGGTGGATGGGGGTCACTGGAGAAAAAAAGAAATCAGAAATATATTCATGCCTGCTTGAAAAAAATGACTAAGTAAACTAACTATGATCATTTGAGGCAGTCAGTCAGTCTGACCTTTATAAAAAGAGCAGGATGACTCTACTTTTCTCCCACTCCAAGTCATTTTAAAGCAAGCCATCCGGGCTCACTTTTACGAGGGGATAGTGAGATGCTATAGTAGGGCTGTTATCTATGAAAGCAATTTCAGAGGGTTCAGTACACACCTTTTTTATTTTTTTATTTAAAGTATTGGAGTGGTGGACTCTAAACAAAATGCAGGTGGTTATTCTTGTTTGTCTCATCGTGGATCTAGAATAAACGGACAATCCAGGGGTGGGGGATGTCTTAGGGAATATCCAAGGCAAAAGTTGATAGGAAAAAATAATAACTTGCCTCATCTTTTTTGACTATCTCTGCATTTTATTTCCTGCTGAACTCCAAAGCTGGAGGGGTAGAGAGATGCCACAGTGAGGCAGACGGCGCAGCAGCCCAAGGTAACTCTTTGGCAGTGATTCAGACTGAGGGAAGAAAGGGTGGGCAATCTCACTTCCTCATGTAGTGTAAGAAAAGATGACCATTTATGAAGAAAAAACAAAACAAAATG
Source organism: Hipposideros armiger (assembly GCF_001890085.2). Taxonomy (NCBI): domain Eukaryota; kingdom Metazoa; phylum Chordata; class Mammalia; order Chiroptera; family Hipposideridae; genus Hipposideros; species Hipposideros armiger. Next base: position 4,824,788 of record NW_017731391.1, on the reverse strand, counting down.
GAAGCTGATACTTTCTCATCTTAAAAGGTCTTCAAGTCTGATGACAAGATTTTGTGATCTCTACCATGTGTGCGAAGGCTTCAATAAGAATCCAATGCTCATTCATGCAGAAAGTTAAGGCTTTCCTGAAGGAACCTATATTAGTTTCCTAGGGCTGAGATAACAGGCCCTCAAACTGGGTGGCTTAAAACAACAGAAATATATCGTGTCTGAGCTCTGAAGGCCAGGAGTCTGAATCACGGTGTCAGCAGGGCCATGCTCCATCTGAAGTCTGCAGGGCAGAATGCTTTGCTTCTTCCTAGATTCTGGAAGAAGCTATCAATCCCTAGCATTCTTTGCCTTGTTCCTGCAGCATTCCAGTCTCTACCTCTGTCATCACATTGCATTCTTCCGGCGTGTCTCTGTCATCATATGGCATTTTCCTTTTTTGATAATGACAACCATCATATTGGATTAGGGCCCACCCTAATGACCTGCTCTTAAATTTATTACATTTCCAAATAAGGCAACATTTACAGATACCAAAGACTAAGACTTTAACTTATCTTTTGGGGAAACCCCAGCTGCTCATGTTCATGTTTTCCATCCGTGCATTCACTCTCCAAGGACCAAACACTTATGCTGTGTCTGCTGACTTGGAGGAGAGCGGTTCCATATACTCGTAGCAGGGTGGGTGCTGGGAGGCAGTTACAGGTATTCGGGACAGAAGGTCTGGACAAAAGTCCAATAGGAAGGGACAGCAAGAGTCACATATGTGAGAAACAGCAGAGTGACAGCAAGATGTATTATCAATTTAGTGCTACTATTTTCAAAAAGGAAAGGGAGTAGTAGCAATGTCAAATCCCCAGTAGCAGCCAATGAGACAAGGTCTGAAAAAAATAGCAGAATGGTTTCTTTCTCTCACATTGAGTGCTAAAATATATATTCTTAATGCAACTTTTACAACATATTTTATGGAGATTGAATTTTTTCCATTAGAATAAAGCCATGTATATACTCCTGAAACCAACTCCAAAAATCTTAAACTATATTATATTTCAGAACAATTGGGCCACAAAAGATAAATTACCTAAATAAAGGCACTAAATTGTAAAATAGTTGAAAATACATCTATTTTTTTTCAAAGATATACATTAATTAAAATTTACCTAATCTATATTGTTTCTTTTGGGAATACGACTGGCTCAGTAATGCAGACTCTACTTCCACTCTAAATATATAGAGATGCTTAGTAAATACAACATTTTTAAAATACAAAACTAATCTTTAAAAAGTAATAAAATGCTAGGTTCATAAATGAAAGAGTAAATACGAATTGATGCCTATGATTCTGTGAGAATAGGAAGCCATCAGCTCCTAATGTAGATCTTGCCAGTAAAAGGTTAGGTTTTTAACACCTATCCAGGAACATGAGACAAGGAAATAAAGTACTTAAAGCCAGGACTTAAAATAGCCGTGTTTTCTATGAAAAGGGGACTAGAAGTGTCAAAGAAGTCTGTAGTCTGTTCAAAACATTGGATAAGGAAACTAAATTTCCCAAGAGAAGTTAAAATTGTATCTAATTAGGTATGAGATCTAAATGTATTAATATACTATCCAACTGGTGCAGGACACTCAATCTGGGAAATAAATTTTAAAAAGAAAAACTGATCCTAGATCAATAGAAACTAGTATTATTCACAGAAGTAAACAAACAGTAAAAAGACACAAGTACTTCATAAAGAACTCAGGTCACATAAAACTCCCCCAGGTAAATAAGTGTGAAGGTGAGCTTAACCCTAAGAAATTATAATTATATAAGGAAATGGATCACTATGAGAAAGTCAGCAAATATAAGAGATAATTACCAAGCTAATTAAAACCTTAAATAGTATAAAAAGACTCCAAAATAAGTGTGTTTAAGTGATTAAAAACATAAGAATGTGAAGTAAAGTACTAATAAAATTAATGACACTATTTAAAAAAGTAGATTAGAAAAACACACAATGTTATATATAGATGATGTACTACAGAATTGTACACCTGAAACCTATGTAACTTTACTAACAATTGTCACCCCAACAAACTTCAATTAAAAAAAATAGAGAGAGGGGTGGCCGGTTAGCTCAGGTGGTTAATGTGCAATGCTCATAACACCAAGGTTGCCGGTTTGATTCTCACATGGGCCAAGGAGCTGCACCCTCCACAACTAGATTGAAGACAACTACTTGACTTGGAGCTGATGCGTCCTGGAAAAACACACTGTTCTTCAATAAAATTTCTTTAAAAAAGAAAAGAGAGAGAGAGAGAAAGAACCAAACATGCATCTAGAAATTAAAAATAAACATTATCATTAAAATCTAAAATGCAAGGAATGGGTAAAACAGTACATAAACATAGCCAAAGGGAAGACAAGTGAACTTGAAAGTAGTTTGAAAAAAATTACCCAGAGCTATAAAAAATAGAAGCTATGAATACCAGGTTAAAACATGAAGAATAAATTGAGACAGTCTAACATACTTCCAATACGAGTTCCAGAAAGAACAATAGAGAAAATGGCGGCAACACAGAAATTTAAAGATAACTGTGGAGAATTTTCCAGAATAGAAATCAATCCACAATTTAAGCAAAAACAGTAAATTCTGAACAAGAATAAAAAATAAATTTGCATCATATCACATCAAAATAAAACTTGAGAATACAAAATCAAAAAAGAAAATTTTAAAAGTAACTTGGAGAAAGAAAGGTCACCTATAAAGGAATAACAATTAGAAAGATTGCAGCTTTCACATCAGCAAAAATAGAGTTCAGAAGACAATGAAAAAATATGCCCATCTATCATTTCATATAACTTAAGTAACTATTCAAAATTAAGTTTTGAAACAAAAACAGAGAAGCAAAAACACACAAAAAACCCATGGTAAACAGAAGAGATAAACTTAAGATAGTAAAAATGAATATAAGTCAGTAATCACAAAAAATATAAATGGATTAATCTCAACTATAAGAAAACAGTCTGAGATAAAATTAAAAAATAAAAATTATTTACTGTTTACCCAAAACATACTTAATATTCAAATATACAGAAGCATTACAGTTAATAAATATAAAAACATAAACCAAGACAATACCAAAGGAACAAAAGACACTTGCAATATTAATATCAAGCAATAAAGATTTTAGGCAAAAGTCACATTATAAATAAAATCATTACTTGTAATAACCTGGGGACAGTTTCCTAAGACTATGATCCTGAATGTACCTCATAACATTGCTTTAAAATATAGACCACAGGGCCGGCGAATGGAGCGATGGTTAAGAGCTGGCTTGGGACGCCAGAGGGCCCCGGTTCGGATCCCACATATGAGGGCCAGTGACACTGCCCTCTACAGCTAAGATGCTGAACAACAGCTCGACCTGGAGCTGGGCTGCCGTGGGTTGCTGGTGACGGCATAGGCTGCAGCCACTGCTGCAGTGGGTTGCCATGGGCTATTGTGTGTAGCCAGCAGCCAGCGTGAGCGGCCAGCAGCCGCAGTGAGTGGCCGTCCAGAAGCCGGCGACTGATCTGCCTCACCCGGGAAGAGCGCAGTGATGGTGCCAACTTGGGCCAGTGAAGCAACATCCTCCACAACTAGACTGAAGAACAAAATGACAGCAATTGTCTGTTCCCCTTCCCCCAATTCCCCAGTGCTGTTCCCATCCCCCCAATTTAAAAAAAAAAGCTTTAAAATATAGACCAAAAATGGAAAGAAATTCAAAAAGAAATATCCCTGATAATGGTGAATAAAATATCCTCTCAAATACAGTTTATGTATGACTTAAACTTTTATAGATGTGAAAACCAGTTAGAGTTTTAAGACGGAAATTATCCCCACCATCATCATATTTATACCACACATTAGCCTATGAAACCACAGTTGAAAAAATCTTGCCCCATCACAAATTATAAACTTTTAAATAATAAAGTTTAAATATAAATAGTTAAGCTCACCACTTTAAATTTACAAAAAATCACAATAATTCCCTTTAATATAGTGCCTTTCTATGTATAAAAAACTTTCGCAAACATTAATGCTCAAAGAAAGCAGGGCACAAAAATCACACAGAATATTTAAGAACTAAGAGTAAACCTAGGGCTCCTTACTGTAAAACTCAGTGTTCTTTGTGTTAACAAACTACTCGCAAGCATCTTAAAGGATTCATTAGAAAATATGATCACTGATTCATGTATTTCATCCAGTATTTATTAGATGTGTGTGCAGTCTAAAAAGCGCATATGATGATGATGAATGAGACATAGGCAGACCACGTGCACCATCTTAAACATTGATTTCCTAGTCTTTACTTTAGTGGGTTTCCTCCATCTTTCTCACTGTTCCTTCTTGGTCTCCAAGTGGGCTACTCTTGCCCTGGCCAACCACTACCTCGTCTCTAGGATTTCACTCTGCCCTATTGTATTCTTGGTCTACACACTCTGACAGGGCCATCACATTCATTACATTTCCTTCAAGTATCAAGTGCTGGTTAAGCTGAGGACTCCCAAAACCTTAACTCTAGGCCAGACCTCTGATCTGAACCAAAGGACATAATATCCATTGCATGTTGGACACCTTTGTTTTCATAAACTTACTAGTTACACTCTCCACTTCCTCACCAGCTAAGAACGGCTTAAGTAGATTTCATGGCTCTGCTTCTTGGATCTCTACAAGTGTATTCTCATTTCCTCTTCCTCCCCCAATATTCCCTAGTCTAAACCTCATCAACAGTACCACAGACACTGACCTTAAAAATAGAATTTTTACTGTCAGAGCAAAAGGTGCTTCACTGAGAACACAGAAGTTACTAGACATGTAAACGTCCTTGCCTGACCTCTGGTCCTCTCCCAATTTCTCACTATTACACCCATTTCCTTTCCTCCCCTCCCAACTCCTTTTCAGAGGGAGAGCCTCTTGCTTACAGAGGTAGTCTAGTAGGGCAGATGGGGGTGTCAGCAAGACACTCCACATAACTTCAAATGTGCATGCTGAGAATGAAATTGGGAGAAGTGTAATTAATGAGCTTAGCCATCTGTAAAAGAAATGTCCCTCAGTAATGAGTGGCTAAAGCGTTTCAGGAACATCCAGGCTCAGTGCCCGCAGTGTTTTCTCAGAAAATCATTAGCCTATCTAAGCTCGTAGTTAATCAGTTGGATCATAAAGACATGAGATTTGGAGACAGGCAGACAGTTTCAATTCAGGTGAAACTACTACTGTAATTTTGTTCACTCCATCTAACTTTTCTATGGTTCAATTTTCTCATCCGTAAAATAAGGTTACTTATACATGTTTCCCATCATTGTGATTAGGTGAGTGAATTTATATTTAGCCTATACACAGTAAGTAGTAATAAGATGTGATGGAGGCTGGAATTATAGCTGTAGAAATGGTATTAATTGTGCTAGTAATCATTTGTCATTATTCATTTTAATAGGTAAATAAGAACAATTAACATGAAGCATAGGAAAATGATGTCAAAGGGCAGTTAGGACCTGTATTATAAAGCTGTCTTCAACCAATGGGTCTAAATGAGTCAGTTCTTTCTCTCACTCTCTCTCTGTATTGCATACCCATGGCTTATTTATTTTATAACTAAAAGTTTGGACCTTTTGACTCCCTAACCAACCCTCAACCCACTGCCTTTAGCAACCACCAATTTGTTCTTTGTGTCTATGAACTTGTCTTATCTGTTTGTTTGTCTTATTTTCCACATATAAGTCATATAATGTTGCACTTGTCTTTCTGTCTGACTTATTTCACTTACCATAATGCCCTCAAGGTCCACCCATATTGTCACAAATGGCAAGATTTCATTCCTTTCTTTGGTTGAATAGTATTCTTTTGTATGACTATACCACCAGTTCTTTATCCATTCAGCCATCAATAGATACTATGTTGTTTCCAGGAGCCAGTTCTTTTGATAGGTAAATTCTTACATAGTGCTTGGGCTACCATAGTTCAATAGCCATTAAAATTATCCAATTAACTCTCATTATTCTGATTGTGTGATCATCAGCCAAACCGCTATTTGTAATTTGACTTCCTAGGTAACTTTCTCATATAGAGAGAATATATATATATATATACTGATCAGCCCACAGAAACACCCCAGTCCTCTTGACATGTATACCTCCCATTGCAAAACATTAACATTCTGATATCACATCCCTCTTTTTTTTTTTTTAAGTTGGGGAATTGGGGGAGGGGGACCAGCCAAGTTGTTCTTCAATCTTAGTTGTGGAGGGCACCAGTTGCTATCTGGCTGCCCATTGGTAGCTTGTGGCCTCTAAGCTCAAGGTGCCAAGTTCAGTCTTAGTTTCGGGTGGGCATAGCCCACCATCAAACAGGCAGTCTTGTTGTTAGGAGCACATGCTCTCACCAGCTGAGCCATCCTGCCACCTGTTGGCAGCTCAGCAGCAGCTCAGCTAGGGCCCAGCTCACTGGCCCATGTGGGAATCGAACCGATAAACCTGTTGCTCAGAGCTCATGCTCTTAAGCTAAGTCTTAGCCAACTGAGCCACTCGGCTGGCCGAACACATTTCTTGTGAGTTGAATTGGTAGAGTTCATCCCTGAGCGATTGGTTATCTGTGCACTTACTGATATTGTGACATACTAAGCAATATATATTTGGTCTCACACTCCTATCCACTGCCTGGCACTCAGCTCCACTTCCTGGCACTCAGCTCCTAAAATCCTTGGAGTCTATGAAGTGGTAAGTGTCTTTTGTTTGCTAACAAATGACTAGTGGCTGGGGATTCCTGAATTGTCCCCAAGGATGGGGAGTTGGTTGCCAGGGGAACCAACCCTGTGATTAGAAGACTGGAAATTCCAATCCTGCCCCCTGACCTCTGGGGAAGGGAGAAGAATGGAGATTGAGTTTAATCACTAATGGGCAATGATTTAATCAAGCATGCCCATATAACAAAACCTCCATAAAAACCCTAACCAAAGGAATTTGGAAAACTTCCCAGGTGATAAATATGTGTTGATATTGAAAGGATGGTGCCCCCTGAGAGAGCACAGAAGCTCTATGCCTCTTCCCCGATATCTTGCTCGATGCATCACTTCTACTAGCTGATCCTTAGTTATATATATCCTTTTATAATAAACCAATAATCTGCTTTCCTGGGTTCTGAGTCATCCCGGCAAATTATTGAACCAAAGGAGGGGTTTGTAGGAACCTCCAGTTTACAGCCAGTCAGTCAGAAGTATAGGTGACAATTTGGGCTTTTGATAGATGTCTGAAGTGGTATGGTTGGTAAGGGTAGTCTTGTGGGACTGAGCCCCTTAACTTGTGAAATCTGACACTAACTCCAGGTAGATAGTCTCAGAGTTGAACTGAATTTTAAGTCACTCAGCTAGTGTCACAGAATTGGTCAGTGTGGAGGAAAACAAAACAAAACCACTTCTGGAGACATAATCAAAGATCTTACTCTAAAGAATTGAAAATCTGATAATGGCTTAACATAATCGTACTAGAGTGATGCCTGCAGTGCCTGATCAGCTTCACTTATGCTATTGCATTGTCAGAAAAGTCATGACATGTTTTTTTATGTTTTTCGTTGCAAAAATACGTCATGACTTTTCCGACAACCCAATAAATATGTCCTCATCTTTCAAGTTCAACAAAATTCCCCCTTAGAATTGTGACACTATCCCTTTCAGTCTCTTTTATGATTCTTTCTCTCCCTTTTCTTTTATGAAATTGTTCTATTTCCTCCATTATTTCTTTCCACAAATACATTTAATTCTTCTCTATCCTAGATATTATTTTATTTACTAGATTTCCTCTAAAACGACTGTCATTTTGTCATACGTTTTCTCATTGAAAATCTTCTTTAAGGAGTAATTTAAGATAAATACAGCTGATTAAACACACATTGACACAATATACTCTCCCTCAAAATATATAAAATTATAGCGATTTAAAAAAAAATTAAAGTATCTCATTGAGCTCCAAAGCCAAAAAAACAAATCTTCATGTGCCATAAACAAAGAAATATTCTATAAAGGCAGGTAAAAGAGGAAACAAAAAGTCTCACAAAAACTGGGACCACACCTGAGCTGTGAGGTCTGGGGCACTGACAAAACATAAGGCTTGGGAACTAAGTCTTCTACCCCACAAATGGTAGAAACCTGAAACCTACACAAACATCAAGTCCTAGGGCACAAAACTGGGAAATAATTAGAAAACATAAAAGGGACTCCACTGCTAAGTGTCAATTGGTAGGCATATAAGTAAGAATACCTACAGCTGAGAAAATAGATATAAAAAGGATTTTGAAAGAAATGTGTTTTAAAATTTCAAAGAGAGATTAGCACTTGTGAAAGAAAAATCAGACAATTGTGAAACAAAAGCAGGTAGTTATAAAATATAGAAATTATAAAAATAAAATATTGTAATTTAAAATGAAAATCTCAGTAGATGGGCTAAATGGTGGACTTGGCAGAGGTTGACACAAATTGAATTGAATTGAAAGATAAAATTAAGAATGGATCTCATAACATTGTAAATATAAAGAAACAAAAAATATAGAAACGAAATTAAATAATAAAGAGTATAAATTAAAAAGCACCAACATTTTTCTAACAGGAACTACTGAAGTAAAGAGTGGAGGAAATGGAGAAGAGATGAAACTAAAATAGACATTGGTCAAGAACATTTACAGAATTGAAAAAAAAGAACTTTCTCCAATTTAAAAATCCACAAAATGCTGATGTAGATGAAGTTTTTTTTTTAAAGCATACATCAACATAGACTATGATAAAACTGCAAATCATCAAAGAGGAAGAGAAATTCCAAAATGCTAACAAAGACAAAGCAAAAATACAAATTTATGTATGTTTGCTAAAATATAGAAGCCAAATTTGTAACTTGGAAACTGATGGAGGAAATTAGAAGTAATTTTTAAAAATGTTTTTTAATTTATCACTTCCACAAAAGGCAGGGGGAAGAAAACCAAAGAGAACGTATAAACTGGAAAAAAAAAGTGTAAAATAGATTGTCAAAAATAAATCCAAATATATCAACAAGTAAATTAATCAGTATATGTAAAATAACTAAAGGAATGTGCTCAACTCAGTCCATGAGGAATTTTACTACAGTTAGGTTTCATCCACAAGAAGATGATGTCAGTAAGTATATCTAGCAACCAAAAGTCACTAAAAAGAGATAAATAAAGTAGGGGAAAATCACATTCCCGAGGCTCCCAGCTATCTTGGATGTGACATTTAAAGGAGGAGGTTAAACCTAAGTAACTATACAAATTTACTAACAATTGTCATCCCAATAGACTTAAAAAAACTTTTTTAAAAAGTCAGGGATTAAAAGATAAATATTCTTAGTTTGTATTAAAAATATTTGGTTACATTTTATTTACAAGAGTCATGACTGAACTAAAATGACACAGAATGTTTTAAAGAGTCAGAAAAAACAGTATACTAGGCAATTAGTAACTAAAAGAAGCAAGGGATACCAATATTTATGTCAACAAACATAAATTACCAAAATTGGCTCCAAAAGATATAGAAAATCTATATACCAATAACCAAATAAATAAATTGAAGCAGTAGAGCAAAATTTTCCCTTTCTCCTAGCACCCCGTTGTCTGTATCCTCCCATTAAGGAATCTGGTTCAGAAACACATGATGAACAAACCTTCAAGGAATAGAGGATCCCTCTCTTATAATAGCTGTTTCAGATAAATAAAAATAATAAAAGCCACTCACCTTCTTTTATTAGGCAAATAAATCCCTGATATCAAAACTATCATAGTATAAGAAAATAAACACACTGGCCAATTTTACTTATTATATATATAATATATACATTTATATATATAAAACAAATATATACATATACACACACACACACACACACACACATATATATATATATATATATATATATATAAACATTTTCAGATCAAATAAAATAGATCACATTTTAAAAAATGCTCAAAAACAGGGCCAGCCGAGTGGCGCGTTGGTTAAGAACTGGCTTGGGACACCAGAGGGCCCTGGTTCGGATCCCACATATGAGGGCCAGTGACACTGCACTCTATAGCTAAGATGCGAAAAACAGCTCAACCTGGAGCTGGGCTGCCATGAGTCGCTGACGATGGCGTAGGCTGCAGCCCCTGTGGCAGTGGGTTGCCATGGGCTACCGTGTGTAGCCAGCAGCCAGCGTGAGCGGCCAGCAGCCGCTGTGAGCGGCCATCCAGAAGCCGGCAACTGATCTGCCTGCCAGAGAAGAGCGCAATGATGGTGCCAACTTGGGCCAGTGAAGCAACACCCTCCACAACTAGACTGAAGAACAAAGCGATGGCAACTTGTCTGTTCCCCTTCCCCCAATTCCCCAGCACTGTTCCCATCCCCCCAATTCCCCAATTAAAAAAATAATAAAAATAAAAATAAAAAAATGCTCAAAAACATGCAATTTTTTATCCTTTCTTGGAAGACAAGAGCGACTAAGCAATGAGAAAATTCTATCAATAAAATTCACCGTATCAACAGGGTAAGGGAGAAAAGTCACCTTACCACATACATATATTTTTAAATCCCAAAAGCATGAGATAAAATTCAATATTTATTCCTGGTTTTTAAAAAGCTGTTAAATCAGAGTTAGAAGGAAACTCTTAACCTGAGAAAAAGTATTTATAAATAACTTCACAGTGAGCATCATGCTTAAAAATGGAACTTTCCAACGTTCCCTTAACATCAACTATAACAACAACAAAAAACTGCTATTACTTCTGCTATGCAGTATTGTATTGGGTGTTCAAGCCACAATAAAACGGTAAAAAAAGAAGACAGAACGACTGAAGAGAAAGATACAAATTCCCTGTTAGGTTGCATGATCATCTACACAGAAAACCTGAGTAAATAGATTATTCGCCTTTACAGAATTCATAAGAGCATTCAACAAGGTTGCTGGATATAGGAAACATATACAAATACTAGAAGATTGCTTGGGTCATGATCACAAATGCATGAGGTCACTGTGTAAGGAAAAAAGAGCATCACCCATTTACAACCCACTCGTCTGCTTCCTGTTTCCTCCTGATGCTGAGATTACTCACCTAGCTCCTGTCCCTTCCTCACCTGTGTGCTGGCACCACTTCAGCTCATTTCACAAAAGCTGGCTGAATACAGAAATGTCCCCAACACTGGACTTGTGCAGAGAAAACAGGCGGGATTAGCATTGGCCTTCACTATAAACTTCAATGTTTCAAACGAGCCTCATCAGAAGTCAGCACAAGAAGCACTGGCAGTAGCCCAACTAATAAATGACATCTCACATCCGGTTTATCCCATTGGGAATGTCAAGGGGAAAGGATAACTAGCTGAGACAGAATTTGGGCATTCTCTCTTTTGTGAGGGGAGGAGGGTTGTTTTTTGATTTTGTTCTTGTTTTTGTTTTTTGCATAATACAGATCAAAAGCATCAGACGATCACCTTGAATGCGTATGCACACTTACTTCCTCATGTGCAATCTCAAGTTTCAATAAGTTTGCTCATGCTGCTCCCTCAGTCAGGAATGATTTCTCTCTTCATCAATCAAAGTGTATCCTTCATAAAAATTCTGCTCAAATGCATTTTCTATGAAGCTTCTAGATGCTTCCCAGTTAGAGTCAGCCCTGTGTTCACACATGTCTATGTTTACGTCTATGTAATGCTTACATGTCTAGCTCGCCTAACGGATGGTATGTTCCCTGAGGGCAAAAACAGGGTCTGTTTCTGCATCACTGTGGGGCATCAAGCATTGTATAGGGAATTATCCTAACTGTATCTGGAGTATTTTAAAGTTTATCCTAGTGCTGGCCAACAGCATTTTCTCTAATAAGGGGAAAGTGCTATATGTTAGTATTATCCAAAACTGTAGCCATTATCCATACATGGCTAATAAGCATTTGATATGTGGCTGGAGTGACTAAAGAAATGGGTTTTTCTCATGTCCTGTTGGGGAGACCACTTCATAGTTGGTGTAGAGCCCTGACCACCGCACTGTATTTCTGAAGCTGATGTTGAATAATATTGTATGTCAACTATAATTATATATGCATATAGTCTTGGGACATGGAGTAGAGAGTGGGAATGGAATCAATGGAATTGTAATAGATAAGCATGATATCAGGGGTGGGAGGGCAATACATGGGGGGAGGGGGGTTGTTACTTTGTGAGGGTGAAAAGGGTAACTATTGTATTGTTCTGTACACCTGAAACAAACAATAAAAAAATAAATAAATAAATATAAAATAAAAAAAGAAATGGGTTTTTCATTTTAATAAGTTTAATTGTAAATAGTAGAGATTGAAAGGTTTCTGTTAACAGAAAATAAAAATTATGTGAACTAATATGACATGCTGTTCACCTTTGTTCACAAATAACTAAAATCAAGTTCAAATTCATTTCCAATTTTAGTTATCATCTTAGGTGTCTGGTAGGATCTACTTGTTCTTTCTAACTGATCTGTGTGATTGGAATAGACTGCATTAAGAAGAAAAAACTCCGTGCTGGTTTTGAAGAAATAGTAACCCTTCAATAATGAACATTAAAATATTCTATAACATTAAAATATTCTATGCATGGGAAATGAGAACCACAGAAGCATGGAAGTGAAACTGTGCTTTATTTAAAAAGAAAAAAAAAGAGTCAATTTACTTGTGGAAAATATAGCCATTTACCCTACCTCTAATATCCCATTCAAGGATATTGTCCCAGGATTTTGTCCATATCTCTCCAGCATCATCAGTTATTATATTTCCTCTGCATTTATTGATTGACTCTCAGTATAAAATAATTAAGAGTTATTTCTCTGATCGTCAAAGGGTGGGGAAGCATTTCTCTTGGTTTCTCCTCCCCAGCAGCATTCATCTCATTTTTCAGTAATCACACATTGGATTGATGCTTCTCAACCAACTGGCAGCATTTGACACAATTTGTACAGAGCAGGCATTTGTATCTTTAAGAAAGTCAAGAGCCAGGATTCAAAAATGCTCACAGAGACACAGTCTACAAGGGCTTCTGGAACACCATAGTATTTCGCTTTTCCTTCCATCCATCAGGAAGCTCCTTCTCAGTCTCCATTATAATCAGTCAATTCACCCAGGGAAGTTAATAACTTATCAAAAGACTACAATTAATAATCAGCAGAGCTAGAAACCAAACCCCATTGTCTCTGACATCCAAGCCAGTGCCTATCACAGTAACATTAAATATTTTTATAGGCTGTTGTACAGGTAAGGTCCCAGAAAGAGCCATGTCCTACTTGACTGTGCTCTAAGGAAGGGGAAACACACAGATTAGAGAAAGATTGCTTCTCAGCAAGGTTGCTTCTTGCTTTATCTAAAAACACTCTTGAGGTACTAGCGTATTGTGTGAGTTTTACTAGATCACCAAATTAATAGTATGTGGTCCATCCTGGGACAATAAAACTTCATGAATTTATTTAATCCATAAAATGAATTTATTCAGGCATAATGCACCCTTGTGCTATGGGACCATTATGTTCTCATGGTTGTTTCTTTGTAGACATAAACATTTACAACTACCATATGAATTACCTGCATAAGGATACAATTGTAATACCTTATATTTGTGTAGTGCTGTTTGCTTTGCAAAGTCTTTGTGCCTATTATGTCATTTAATGTAAGTGGCCATGGACTACATTGATAAGATGTACAATATTTGCAGCTTGATTGAAAATCACTTAGAAAACGTTTAGTTAATGCAGCATATTGGCTTCTCACTTGTGCCCTACAGCCTGCAAACCATTTTCCTCCAGGTGCACGCACTTCAAGGTATTGATCATGACTTTGTGTGGTCCAAAGAAGTCTGGAGTCTGCTGACCTTACAGATGCTTTCCTTCCTGTACACTGGTGGAAATTGGATGTCGAAGGTTGTAAACAGTGTTTCCTTTACAAAGGTAGTAAACTCTGAAACCTTTTCTCATTTGATCCAAAGCACACAAATCGCTGGCAGTCTACGGCATCAGGCAAAGTCCATCTGTGTAGCCAGGTGCTTGTCCAAAAGGAGACATAGATTTTATTTTCTCTTGCATGTTTTTTTTTAAGGCTCCTAGTAAAGGAGTCTGAAACTGAGCCAGACGGCTATACAGTTGACCCTTGAACAACATGGGTTTGAACTGCATGGGTCCACTGATACATGCATTTTTTTCCAACAAATATGTACAGTACTGTAAATGTATTTCTCCTCCCTATCACTTTCTTAATAGCTTTTCTTTTCCCTAGCTTACTTTATTGTAAGAATACAGTACATAATATTATACATATAGCATACAAAATATGTGTTGACCGTTTACATTATTAGTAAGGCTTCCAGTCAACAGTAGCCTATGTGTAGTTAAGTTTTGGGGAGAGTCAAAAGTTATACATAGGTTTTTGACTGCTTGGGGGTTCAGCAACCCTAACACCCATGTTGTTTAAAGGTCTGTAATGTGCTGAAGAATAATAACTTCTCTCAGTATTTTATTTCTAAAACTGCCCGTACTGCACCTGACCACCACCAAGCCTTCAAGGGCTGTCCCAAATAGTCAGACCCTTTCTTAAATCTTTCAGTGGGATGATACAATGGGGTGGCAAGCTACACCAAACACTAATAAGGCTGAAGAGTTGGCCAGCCTGTGCCAGCCATAAGTATATGATTCTCATATAAACACCTAAACTTGATCCCTTTTAAGCTACAAATTAGGTGTATTTAATAAGTCTCTTAAGGATTACATTATAGTTTTCAAGTTCATCTCGGAGTTCACTAAATAATAGGCAATCAAGAGAGGTACTGGGGATGGAAAGAGGGGATAGAGATGAGAGTAGGTAATAAGTCTTTATAAAACTGTTTTCCTATAGCTCATTCTATAGTTTGGTTTTATTTTGTTTTCATCTTTTTATGTTTTGCTGTTTTTCATAATGTGGTTGTCCATATAAAAAGGCATTAATTACTACAGAAAATCGAAGGCACTTCTAGAAGAACATTGTATTTCAGTCTAAAAATAATTTACATTCCACGGTTTTCATGATTAAAATGTTCTACATGTAACCCAATATTTATATTTGCCACGAGATAACTGAAATTATTATGTTCACCTTGTTTCTCTCTCAAGATGTCACAGTGAAGGGACAAGTTTTCTGTAAGATCCTTTAGCTCTGTGCTCACAAGACATACTGTGCGTGTAGTTACCGGGTCAAGGAATGGCTTCCCCAGTGCACTGCAGACTCCAAGAGCACCAGGGCTGATCTACTCCCCACTATAGTCTGGCATTTAGAATGGTACCTAACACACAACAGTTTCTTACTGCACATGAAGTTTGCTCATTACTCAATATTAAATGGTCAGTTATGTCAATCCTTCTGTCAAAACCATTCTAAATTTGTAGATAAATATTCACAAAATGTCACAACTCAGACTCTTCAGATTTCCAATAATGGTTTTCTGACTGAAATAAAGATTAGATGCAATGCAGCATATCAAAATACTTAGCATCCTTACTTGAGACAAGTCTGAATGCATCATGTGACATGTGATCTGACTATGATGGAAAACAAGGCTGGATTCATCTTACCTGGAAGGCAGTGTCTATCTACAATAATTAGCAGAGCATGGACAGTATGTTTTCAGGAATAGAGTTGTTATAGACTTGAAATAATAGCAGTGTAAGTCATCATTAGATGCCAACCAAAAGTCAGAGGGCACAAGAGCTTTAATACAGTAATGCTGTGTGTACCACTGAGGCAGATAAACTTTGATGTGTATTGAAAGCTTATCCCCACTCCCAAATAGGGAAAACAAGTTAATATAGGAAGGCAGGGAGGGAGGAAATAAGGAAAGGAAAAGAGGAAGGGAGGAAGGAAGGAAGGAAGGAAAGGAAAGGAAAGGAAAGGAAGAGGGAGAGGAAAGAAGAGACAGAGGAAAGAAGGAAGAAAAGTAAAGAAGAAGGAGAGAGAGAAGGGAGGGAAGGAGGGAGGGAAAGAGGGAGGGACAGGAAAGCTATTGCCAAGGCCACTTAAAATAAATGCACCTTAAATTCTTCTTGCATTAACTAGAACATAATGACTAATATATTTCACAAAAGAATACACTTTTTGCTAACACCTATCAGGCACAGGGATACTTAGCTAACAGTAACATGTAAATTAGCTCAGACGTAACTCATACAAGCATTAAGACTCAGCTATACCCAAAGGGCAAATCTGGAAGATTCTGGAACTGTCATCCAGAGATTAACGTACATGAGAGACCTAAATGCCTCTTGGGAAGGAACCCACCCTCAGGCTGAAGAAACGGAGCAATTTCAAATGCAGCATCTATCTGATACTCAGGTACGTCCTCAGCCCCAGAGCCCATGAACTTGGCCCAAGCCTAGGATAAACGACTGTGACTCAAGTTTTTGTGAGCCATCAGGAACACAAATTACTCTGAAATGAGACTGGGCAGTGTGTATCACAGAAGAGGAAGTCTCTCCATTTAATAGGACACGTGGCACAATGTAAGGGCATCATGAGACGCTCAGCTTTGAAAGACTGGAACAGTCTTTCCACAAACATTAGAAGCTATAGTTTTGGCAATGGCCATGGCACACTAGCAGAAGTTTCCCAGAACCATCCTCACCATCATGGCACCAACACTATAGCAAGAGACTGCTCTTGAGTGTCCTGAGTTACTGCATAGAGGCTACTTTCAGGGGAATTGAAGGCTCCACAATTACAAGAAGAGGTAAAGTCAGAGAAACACTAATCCTGTAATTGTACCCCCTCTCAGCTCTTAACCAGTGTGATCTGATAAAAAACAAAACGCACACATTTTTCAAACAACTAAACAAGTTTAAAGCTTCCAAAAGACCAATACAAAATACTCTTTTATTTATGTGTTAAATGTTTCTGGTTTTTATCTTATGAATCAATGCCAAGAGCTAATCATACACACATCACATAGGACTATAAAATGAACCACAAATAATTTAATACTTGTTAGACAGAAACTGGTTCAGCTATGGACCCACTTCACACATCATGACTTCAACATACACGGCAGCTGCACTGCAAAGGGCATATTCTGAATGAAATCTTAAATCAGTGAAGAATGAGAAAGTTACTATCAGGATTAACTCAATAAAAGAACTTGAGTTCCACTGTCTCAGTCTTGAGACAAAAACACTAGTGAATTATTTACATCATGCCCAGGGTTTTCACATAATTTTTTGAATGGACTTATTATTCCTAATTAAGAAAGTTGAGTTTAATATGAACACCAGAATATCACGCATTTGGTTTACATGAATATAAATATCTCAAAACTTCAAGCCTAAATGACTGATGAGGGGTAAGGAAGTTTAAGAGCTGATTTTCCTATATTGGATTTCTGAATTACTCAAATTCACTCCCCCAAGTTTGCACAGACCATACATTAGTACCTTCAAAAAACTCAGGATTCAACTAATCTTTTGCAGACACAGCACACAAAGAATGTTTCAATAAATGTAATTAAAAGTCTATAGTTTTCATTTAGAAAAGGCTTTTTCTTTCACTAAGTTAAGTAATATTACAGGAATCTGGCTTTGAAATTGGGCAAATTTGAGCTTGATTTTTAGATCTACCATTTACTAACTGTAGTCATTAAAAAAGTTATTAATCTCTTTGAGCAAGTTTAGTGGCCCTGTAATGGTTACTAATAATACTCCATACAGTTTTATAAAGATAAATAAGTTATGTGTCATACTTAGCACAGTGCTGGTACACAATACATACATAAATGGTAGATACCACTGTTACTTCTGCTAATTCAATCCCATCTCCTATTTTTACTGTTACTATTACTTACTGCTGCTGCTGTTACTACTAACTACCACTACTACTAGTATTAAGTGACCAAGGGTGAGTATTGTAAACTCTGGATATGACAGCAATAAGAAGAGTTCATTTGTTTCCAACTACGGAAATACAAGAATAAAAGTAATGACTATACATATTCTGGAGACTGATTTATTCCTACTAAATTTTTCTCTATAGAAATCATTCCGGAATTAATAGGAGCTTGGCATACTTGCAGAATGGTTTGTTACAACACAGAGGAGATCCCTTCTTTTTAGCCATTCTTTCCTCTGGGAAGCCCACCCAAAATATCCTGGCAAACAAAGACTACAAAGCAATAGCAAATAACAAGCGAGTATTTTTTTAGGATTTTAAATATCTAGTGCTTGGTGACTTGAAATGACAAACTGAAATAAATGTACCAATAGTATTTTTTTAAACAGTGGGTGTATTTATTAAGCCAATAGAATGTTGTAGATACTTAAGCTTGTGCTAAAGAGACAACCAATGACAGGCAAGGCAAGATCTCTAATGTCAAGAAACTTACAACATATTATTGCAGGTAAAACAATTGTAAACCATCCAAAACAGCACAGCTTCTAAAAGCTGCAGTTAGCTAAAGATGTGATCAGTTAAGAGTGGAACAATCACAGAAAATTTCATGAAAGTGCTAAGAGATGGTTAAACTGAGCCACCCGACACGTGGCAGAGAGCAAAGGTAAGAGTTTCCAGGCAAGAGCTTTATCATAAACCAAGTCATGGTAAAAGGACTGAGCTTTACAGGAACAATGAGGTCATTGCTTTGAAAAGCATTTTACCAAACAGTGAGATCTAAAATTATATATAAATCAGCAGGCTGGTAACTTGAGAAAATCTGTTTAGGAAAAATTAGTCTACATCAAAATGCCAGATGATGTGTGGTTGGTGAAGAGAGCAGACAGGAAAAACTTGTAAGAGGCTGTAATAATCTAAAAAGGCAATAATAATTGGGCACAGAGGGTTTGGGCAGGGGTGATTACAGAGGAAAAAAAAGAAAGAAGCAGTAATGAGAGAGAGTCTAAAGGAAGATGGGCGAGACATATCAACTGCATGGATATAGGAAAATATAAGTGTCTAATGAGTACAAAAATGATTCCGTGGTTAAACCTGGATGCTTGAAAAGGATCATGGGGCCCAACAGAAGTAGAGCCAAGAACTATAGAGGAAGCCAGATGAAAATTACACCAGACCGGCTGAGATATGGGTGTGCCTGTGTGAACACTTAGGAATGGTGCAGTAGATTTGGGCACCACCAGCCTTGATGCGTGTGGGAGCCATCGGAGCAGAAGGCATCTAGATAGTCAGAGGACAAGAACTTGATCCTGGAGATACTCATCATCAGGTGACCTTAAGTCATGAAGCCAATTGGGGTGGGGGTGGTGCTTTAATAAGGAGGGGGAAAGTCTTTAAAATGAAGAATTTTACACAAACCACCTCTATGAAACAAGTTCTACCTATTTTATGAACTACATATGTGATGAAAATAGTAAGTTATAATTTATGCAGTACATTTTTATAATGTGTCCCTGTATGCCAGACATAGTCCAGGGAATGGGGACAGAGAAAAGGACAGTGAGTTAAAAATGAGGACCTTAGTCTCTGCCCCCCTTAACCATTCAGAGTCAATGATGCTTGACAATGACAGCTTAGCCTCACCCAGTTCCAGAGACAGTCTAGACCAATGAAATTAAGTATCAGGAAGGCAGGATCCAGAATCGTGGGTCTTGCTGTGGGAAAGTTGACACCTAGACATATACATGCTCAAAATTACACCCTCCATCTTCCAAGTTAATCCCCATTATATACTTTGATCATAACCAAAAATGGTTCCCCGAGGACAATGCCATTCGAACTACTGCTGAACTCTGAATTCAGCTTCCCTAGAGCTGAGTTAGTGCCACTGAATTAGGCCCACCTTTTTTTAGCTACCTTAACTTCCTTAAATATAACCACTCAGAGGAATCTTTAATGGGCACCATTTTAAGGAAGCTCTAAGAGCAGTAAAGTTAGACATAAATTTCTCTGATTTCACATAGCTCAAGAAACACACTAACAATCTCAAAATAATCTTCACTCTTTCAATGAAAAATGTAGCCTCAGCTTTAACTTTCTGACAACTGAGCAAGGCAGAAGGACTTTCCACCTTTAGGGAGGTTTCCGGACATGGCAGTCAGTGAACTCCCACCCAGGCAGCCCTAAGAGAGTTACGTCTGTCCTCCAGCAGTGGTTTGTTTCCATTTATCAAGGCTTACAGTCTTCTGCCTCTTAGTAGCAATTTCTTTTCTTCTGTTTCATTCACTGTTTTTCAAAACTGAAATTTTAACAGACATACATAAGAAGAGATCCAAACAGGTAAAAAGCGTAAATAGTCCCAAACCATCAAAAAACAAATTAAAAAAAAATATTTGCCTAGATTTACTGAGGATTTCCCTTGCATTAAGAGCCCAGATATTTCCTCAAGTTGCAAATCAGATCGCAAAATTCAAATTCCATTTACTTAATCAGTTGCTTATAATATTACAAAAGCAATGAACCAGTTTCAGAAGACTAAGGAAATAAAATACATATAACAGCAATGACTTATAGTTACAGTTTTGTCTACCAAACACTGACTATTCACTAAGTGGGTTTTTTTCTTCTAATGTATAGACTAGTCTAGATTCAAAAAAGAATCAGTTCAATAAATATTTCTGCATTATTAGATACGTGAAGATGAATAAGTCTCCACAGCCCTATCCCCTAGGAGTTCTAATTATTAGGGTCAGTTCAAAATCTTGACCCATCTGGGACCAGGGCTGGCAAGAATTAGGACTGAAGAGGCAGAGAGGAATATAAGGGTGAAGGAAATGAACTTTATTTTGTGTGGCTGGAGGAAGGGATAGACATTAAATAATTTTAAGCTGGAGCATGATGCTATCCAAAGTGCCTTCTAGACACATCACTGTGGTGATGATGGGTTGGAAGATCATTTAGGAAGCAGGGAGAATGAGGGACCAAAAGCACTGCTGCAGCCATGACAAAGCAAACAATGGGGCGGCTTGGAGAGATATATGATGAGCAGAGTCTGATTGGACCTGAGTCGAAAGGAGTGAGAGGAATCTATGAATCTATCTCCTCTGAGGGCTCTTCCACGCCTCTAAACATTCCCAACACTGAAGATGCTGCCTGCATGAGGAGACAAGCATCTCTCTGCCGAAGGCACGTCCGCTTTGCCCCTCACTTATCAGGTCAGCTTTATATTCTAAGTCCCAATGGCAGAAAGTGTTCCTCAAAGCGAACTGGAATGATCCAATTTGATCTTCACATCGGTTATTGTTGAATTCATCCTCACTTTGTCTTCACTAAGCCTGATGCAATAGAAATGACACAAAACTAAGGCCGTCAAGTGGTCTTGGGATTGTACTACTGGCTTTTCTGGTAATGAGAGATGTGACTTTGGGCAAATCACTTACCTCCTATGAATCTCATTTTGTCTATAAAATGGGAATTATCCCCAGGCATAAATAAAATCCCTTCCAGATATGTCTGTTATTTATTCCAAATAATTCTGTTTTTGTGTATTCACCAGTTATTAGTGTACATAGAAAACACTGATAACCCCCAAAGCAGTCCAGATAGGTTATACGCTGAATGACTTCTTGAAAATTAAAGTCCCGGAAATACAATAGACAAAGAAAAAAAAACTTGTCTAAATTAAAACAAAGACTTGAAGAAAGCAGAACAATTAAATGGAATTTGATTGCTGGAAAAGTGCTGATTTTGAATTAGAAATCTAAGTTTGTTTAAGAAAATCACCCAATGAGTTTAACTGTCTGGGACTGAAAACACGAAGAGTTTTGCACTACTCCTACACCAGTAAATTTCTATTCCCTAGTTGCTGAGTTAACGTCTAATTCTTGCCGGCCATCTTGCAAATGGATTCTTTTAGTGAACATTTGCTATTTGTTTTTTTTGTTTGTTTTTTTGTTGATTGCTTTGTTTTGCTTTTGTCTAGTAGCCTTCTCTTCTTCTGAGAATAGCATCCCCCATTCTTTTGGAAAACTGCCCCTTTAACCCTCTCTAGATTCATGGTCTGGGGGCTCCTATCCTACTATGTAACCCCATCACAGCAGTTTGACCATTGTGGGCTTCTGACCTAACCTGACTAGCATTCTTCTTTAGGATTTTATCATGTGGAACTATGAGGTAAAATCCTCTCTTCTCTAAAGCTAAACTTGGAAAGATACAGCCTTAAAGCTGTCAGTAGAGGAAGGTGTTCTGCTGAGAAAAAAAAAAGAAGAGAGAAATAGAAAAAGAGTTCTGGCAAGGTTCAAATATCAGTCCTTAAGATTCCTGGAACTGCTCCTTTCCTTGTAAAAGTGTCCTTAACTATTCTGCTATTTGGATTCTTAAGCCTAGATTTTCTTCCACAAGTAATTCAAGTTGGATTTCTGTCTTTTACAATAAAAAAATGTCCTGACTGATATAGTAATTTATATCATATGGAAGAAAAGTTGGAAAAGAGTGGTTTAGCTCATTTCATCATCACTACTGGAAAAATAAGTTGAGTGCTCAAATACTACTGGCATGCCAATGATATCATCTTTAGGTATTTCATACAGCTATAAATTTCCTCTGAGCTATGGTACCTACTGAGGCAAGCAAACACACTGTGGTCCTTGCCAATAAACAATTATGTTTAAAAGATTTGGGTTTTGTTGTTGTTGTCATCAAAATGCAACAAGGTTTGGGTCATTTGCAACAACTTTAATTGCCTTTTTAAATGCTGTTGACCTTCAGTAAAAAATGTAAGAAAGAAAAACCATGTTGGATACCTACATGGGTTATATCCTCACAGGACATTGTTAGAGACGAAGCACATGTGGGAAAGGGGCATCTATCTACCCATCACTGAAGGCATCTGGTCCTTCGAAGGGATGCAATAGAGATAAACTGAAAAGGGTAATCTGTCCACCTTTCAACTTGACTGTGTGAACAAAGCAATTAAAATTATTGTTCACCTATAGGAAAAAATAGGCTCTAATAGCTGGAAGGAAAAGATAAAGGAAATAAAAATAAAGATAACTCAAAGTCACTTTTCATGAGAGTCTCTTGCTAAACTTGAACAGCTGGGCCTAATAAGTCTTGGGACATATTAAACAAGAGAGTGTTAAACTCATTATGTTCTCACTTCTGTTTTGTAGTAAACCAGTTTGACAAAGATCATCTTCACAAATTATCTTGTTATCAGATCAAGTGTAAATTGAGGAAAAGTGAGTTCCCCAAAAGATAATAAAAATAAAAGAAAAACTCTTTTAAGAAACGTGGAAGAGGGGCGGCTGGTTAGCTCAGTTGGTTCGAGCACAGTGTTCATAACACCAAGGTTGCTGGTTCGATCCCCACATGGGCCATTGAGATGTGCTCTCCACAGCTACCATATTTCCCCATGTATAAGACGCACACTTTTTTGAAAAATTTGGGGACTAAAAACTGGGTGCGTCTTATACAGTGGTTGTAGATTTTTTTACTTGCATTTCCCGCAAGTGAGGAGGAGTTGTATGAATTTTATGATGAATAAAACTTGAGGTCAATAACTTTATGTAATACATTTTTTTTCAAATTTCGGGCCCTAAAATTAAGGTGCGTCTTATACATGGGAGCATCTTATACATGGGGAGCTACAGTAGATTGAAACAACTACTTGACTTGCAGCTGATGGGTCCTGGAAAAACTCACTATTATTCCCCGATTAAAAAAAACAAAGTAAAAGAAAAAAAAAGAAATGTGGAAGAACAGAATCATGGATAAAGAATATTAAAGCCAGGTTCTTAACTTTTTTCCTTTCCTTCCATAGATCCCTTCAATGGTTTTGTAAATCATACAGGCTCCTTTCCAAATCTCAGTGAAGAGTATCACCATTTCCCAAACTTTCCAAGTCAAATATTCAGAATCCCTTGTTTCACTTAACCACAAACTCAAATATAAGCTGTCAACCAGTTCTGTTAGCTTTCCCTCTGTTCCCAATGTTTTCACCCTCGTCAAAGCCACCAGATCTATGTTACTGCAAAGCCCTACTAACTATACTGCATCACTCTTCCCCTGCCCCAGAATCCAATCTATACATGGCAGAATAGAAATACATATTCATTAAAATTTCAAGTCATACTAGCTCACCCCTGCATTAGATACTCCAATGACTTCACAATTTACTTTGAATAAAATCAAAACTGATTTTATGATCTATAATCTATGAGACCCTACTTGATCTAAACTGTGAACCAAAGATATAATAGTGATTGTTGACATTTATTGAGCATCTACATAATCCAGAACTTGTTCTATTGTTGTTTATATCTTCTTTTTCATCTTTCAATAATTCCATGAGGTGTGTATTATTATTTGCACCCAATTTAAAGCCATGGAAACTGAGACACAGATAGGTTAAGTAATTTGTGCAAAGCCAAATAAATAATAAGTGGCAGGACTGCTTTTTGAACCCAGGCACTAGAAGATAGGTTTTTAAAAAGAGGGGAGGGGTCCTTAGCCTGGATTCATAAACACTACACCATGTCATTGTCACCTCCTCCCAAACCCCTGCTCCTCATAACACTGTTCTCCAACCCCACGTTTTTCTGTTTCTTAAACATAGTGAGTTAATTCCTACTCTCAAGGACTTACACCTGCTCTTCTCTTCTTTGGAATACTCTTCCCCCAGATCTTCATATGTTTGACTCCTTAGCTTATTATTGGCACTGGTGGCTGCCTATACAAATCTATTCCTTCTTTTGTCCCTAAATTTTTGGTTTAATCTTCTTTGTCATTCTTATACTTAAGAAAAGAGACCCAAACCCCAAGCTCCAGGGGCTGAATTTATTAGTCTAAATCTTAGAGTTTAGTCTTGTCATGGTAATTTTATTTTCCATACAGGTGATACAATTTTGGCCAATAAGATGTAATGTGACGTCTACTGGGAACAAAGAGTTTCATGCTGAGAGAGAGAGAGACAGAGAGAGAGAGAGAGAGAGAGAACAAACTACGGGAAGAAACCCTCTTTTAATCTAAGGACTTTGCTAAGTAAGGTGTGTGAGGATGGAATGCCTAGAAGTGGCAACCATCTTGCAAGCAAGGAGGTAGCTGGTCCACATGCTGAGACGGGCATGTGAGAACCAATATTCTCTTACTTCCATTAGCCTCTGATTAACTAATCTTAGAGCCCTTCTACTTTAAGACATCATTTTTAATGTAAAATAACAAATTTTTTTATTCTTTAAATTATTTTGTGCTCAGTTTGTGTGTGTGTGTGTGTGTGTGTGTGTGTGACTTGCAGTGTGTAAAAGCATCCTTGTTGATGAACAGTCACCTCTCCAGAGAGGCTTTCCCTGACCATCTCATAAAAGCTATTATCCTCCCCCAGTCACTCTCTATAAAATGCCTATGTTCATTTTTCTTCATAGTGCCTATCATCGGAAAGTATCTTGCTTATTTATTTATTATTTGCTTTCTTCATTGGTATATAAGCTCTCTAATAAAAGGAACTTTCTCCATTTTACCCATTACTAAATCACCAGTACCCAGAAAACTGTCACTCTGCTCCTGTTAATATCTACATGACCTTGTAAAATTTTTTAACATGTCTCAGTTGAATTATAAAGATAACATTAGTTAATTCATGTAAAGTGCTTTGAAAAGTGCTGACACACAGTTAATGCACAACTTAGTTATTGTTACTGCTCTTATATAGGCACTCAATAAAAACTGAATGAATAAAATATTTAAAAAATGAATCCCTAATATGTGATATAATTACCCTCCATATTAGAACATGATGATAGAAAGACTTGTCTTATTCAAAAAACCAAAACAACAACAAAAACAACAACAAAATAGATTCTTAAGAGAAGTGGAATAGTGGTAAAAGTCAAGAAAATTAACATCTTCATAGAAATCTCCACTTTCCAAAGACAGAAGCACACTGGAGACCATTGAGTAAGAAACAAAAATAACAGTGACTATCATGGAGCACCCATTATGATAGAGGAATTAGGGGTAAACAAGACAGGTGAGGTTTCTGTTCTTATCAGAAGTAAAAGAATACTTCAATCATCTATGAAAGCCAAACATGCAATAGAACAGATGCTTGAATATCATTAATGACAATTTAATCTCTAAAGACGGAGACAGCCAGAAGAAATGACTACTTTGGACGGAGTTCTGACAAGAAGAAGAATTGATTGAAAAAGTAAAAATAATGTGAACTTTGAAAGAAAGTGACCATGTTATCTTGAATTTCATTTTTTTCTGAGGAAAATAAGACTGGACATCACAAATTGCACTCTTTAGATTCTGTGAATGTCTTCCAAATGTTTAGAGAAAAGATATGCATTATTCATGTCATAAGACTCCTAAAGAAATTATGACTCAAAAGTGTATGTTCTCAAAAGTACAATTTTGAGTGCAATTATAAATAATAAAATGAGTAGGGAAGTGGAAAGAAAACTTTTAAAAAATGTAGCTACAGAGATTTTAATAAGAAAAAATACAATTGAGAAATCAGGAGATTGAGGATGGTGGAGTAGATAAACACTGTGCCTGCTTCCTTCCATGAACACATTAAAATTACAACTAAATTATAGAACAATCAACCTGGAAAACCATCTGAAGTCTGGCTGAACTGAAGTTTTATAACTAAGGATATAAAAAAGAATCCATGTCAAGACTGGTAAGAGGGCCAGAGACATGGAACTGGCTAACCCCAAACCTCCATATAGAGGTTAAGAACCAGATATCTCGGTTGTGAAAGTTCCCCCCAGAGAAACAAGGGACCCAGCCCAACAACTAGCCTCCCTATCCCACAGTACTGGTGCCAGAAAGAGGAGCTCCTGGTTGTGAAAAACGGTGGGGATTCTGACCATCCAGGTGGGACAGAAGGCCACAAGAAACCCAGGCATCCACTTAAAGGGCCCGCACACAGATTTTCTCACTCCCAGGCACTCACTTTGGGCTCCAGCGGAGGGACAGTAACTCAGAGGATGTCAGAGACATACAGGGGGCAGACTAAGTTGTGTTACTTGGGACTGAGGGGTGGAGGACAGCCACCATTTCCCTGTGAGGAGGTCTTCCTCCCGTGCAGCCAGTGTGCGGGCGCCATCTTTCCAGGGTTGATCCTTTTTCCTATGCTTACAGCCAAATGTGAATCTGATTGGTATGGTGATCTCCGAAACTTCAGCCTGTTGACGCACTGGCACCCTGCTCCACCTGACTCCCCCAGTGTTAGAGGCACTTTTGTCAAGAGCAGCCAGGCCCACCCACATTGAACTCTTTCTTGGAAAACTATTAGAGTCCAACAGACACCAGACAGGAGGCGACCGGCCTCAGTGTGCTCTGAGACTTTTGCTGAGTAGTTTCAGGCTCAGCACTGGCACCAAACCAGAATTTACATTAACCTGGTTACTACAACTCATCCCTCTTTAGTGATGCCCTGAGACCCTGCCTCACCCAACTCATGTACTACAAGAGACTTTATCAGTGGCTGAACCTTAATGGAGCTGGCAGGAGGCAGCAGGCCTCGGGGTATCCTGGCTTTTTGCAGAGCTACCCCAGGCCGGTACTGGTAGCAGCCATCCTCGGTTCATAGCATGGCCTCTCCCACCTGCCTCCAGGGTTAGCACAGGCAGCAAACACTGTGGATCACTTTGCAGCTCTTACCAGGTAGGCCCCAGCCAATTACAGGCAGTGGTTGATCTGGGCCTGCACCAGAGCCCCTCCCAAGAGGCCCCAGAACCAACTTACAGGTTGGCTTCAAATGACAGCAGAGCACCACCCAATTAGCCCCACAAGTGGAACACCCAAAGGGTGGTCTCAACAGGCACCAGAGCCCACTGGTGTGAATCCCACTCAGTGGGCTAAGCCCCCCACACAGCAGTCTATCAGCTGTGGATGTGACCAAACCCCATAGCTAATCAGCCTGAGGGTCAACCAAGGCTCAACTATAACAGAAGGGCACCCACAACCCATGCAAGTGATATTCCTGGAGCATTTGGTGCAGGTGACCAGGGATACTGTGCCAGTGGGCCCCACAGGACACCTACTACATAAGGCCACCCAGCCAAGGCTGAAGGATGTAGGATGTACTAGATCTACCTAATACATAGAAACAGACAGATAGGCAGCCAAAATGAAGAGAAAACAAAGAAATATATCCGAAATGAAAAAACAGGAGAAAAATCCAGAAAGAAGAACTAAAGGAAATGGAGGCAAACAACCTACCAAAGACAGAGTTCAAAACAACAGTTATAAGGATGCTCAAGGAATTTAGCAAGAACTTCAACAAAGAGATAGCAAGCATAAAAAAGGAAATAGAAACCATAAAAAAGAACGAGTCACAAGTGAAGAACACAATAACGGAAATGAAGACTGCACTTGAAGGAATCACCAGCAGACTAGGTGAATCAGAGGATCGAATCAGCAATTTGAAAGACAAGGTAGCAGAAAACACCCAGTCAGGACAGCAAAAAGAAAAAAAAAATCTTAAAAAAATGAGGAGAGTTTAAAAGACCTCTAGGACAACATCAAGCATAACAACATTTGCATCATAGGGGTACCAAAAGGAGGAGAGAGAAAGCAAGGAATTGAGAATCTATTTGAAGAAATAATGACTGAAAAATTTCCTAACCTAGTATAGGAAATAGACATACAAGCCCAGGAAGCACAGAGTCTCAAACAAGATGAAAAACTGTAGGCTCACACCAAGACATGTTATAATTAGAAAGACAAAGTTTGAAGACAAAAAGAGAATCCTAAAAGCAGCAGGAGAAAGACAACTAGTAACTTATAAGGAATCTTCCATAAAATTGTCAGCTGACTTCTCAACAGAAACTTTGTAGGCCAGAAGGGATTGGCACAAAATATTCAATGTGATGAAAAGCAAGGACCCACAAGGGTACTCTACCCAGCAAAGCTATCCTTTAGAATCAAAGAACAGATAAAGAGTTTCCCAGACAAGTAAAAGCTAAAAGAGTTCATCATCACCAAACCAATATTACAAGGTTGTTAGAGGGGCTTCTTTAAGACGGGGGATAAAAATTATGAATAAAATGGCAATAGCTACATATCTATCAACAATTACTTTCAATAAATGGATTAAATGCTCCAATCAAAAGACATAGGA
Organism: Hipposideros armiger; assembly: GCF_001890085.2. NCBI lineage: Eukaryota > Metazoa > Chordata > Mammalia > Chiroptera > Hipposideridae > Hipposideros > Hipposideros armiger. Next base: position 4,795,763 of record NW_017731391.1, on the reverse strand, counting down.
GGGCTGAATGGATGAGAGAACAAGACCCTTATATATGCTGCTTACAAGAGACTCACTTCGGATTGAAAGACACACACAGATGGAAAGTAAAGGGATGGAAAAAGATATTTCATGAAAATGGAAATGAAAAACAACAACAACAACAAAAAACCTGGGTAACAATACTTATACCAGACAAAATAGACTTTGAAACAAAGGATATAACAAGAGATGAAGAAGGACCCAGTAATCCCAGTTCTGGGTATTTATCTGAAGAAACCCAAACATTACATCGAGGGGGCATGTGCATCCATGTTCATTGCAGCATTGTTTACAATGATCAAAATGTAGAGGCAGCCTGGGTGTCCATCAATAGATGAATGGATGAAGAGGAGGTGGTACGTATAAACAATGGAATATTGCTCAGCCATGCAAAGGAATGGGTTCTTGCCATCTGCAGAGGCATGGATGGACCTGGAGGGTATTGTGCTGAGTGGAGTGTGTCAGACAGAGAAAGACAGATGTAATGAGATTTCACTCATATGTGGAATCTAAAGAACAAAATAAACAAACAAATCAGAAACAAACTCATAGATATGGAGAACATATTGATGGCTGCCAGGTGGGAGGAGAGTTGGGGGTGAGTGAAAAAGAGGAAGGGATTAAGAAGTACAAATTGTTTGTTACAAATAGTCATGGAGATGTAGGGTATAGCATAAGGAATATAGTCAATGATATTGTAGTAACTATGTATGGTGCAGGTGTGTACTAGATAGAGCAGGGTGATAGATGGGAAGGATTTGGGAGGATAGGGTAAAAAAGGTGACGGAATTAAGAAGTACAAATTGGTAGCTACAAAATAGTCATGGGGATGTAAAGTAAAGCATAGGGAATATAGTCAATAATATGGCAATAACTATGTATAGTGCAAGGTGGGTACTAGACTAGTTAGGGGAATCACTTTGTAAATTATGTAAATGTCTAACCACTATGCTATACACCCAAAATTAATATAAAATAATATTGAATGTCAACTGTAATTGAAAAATTACAAAAGGGGGGGAAGTAAAAGGGAACAGTGGTTCAAATCTCCAGGTAAAAACCAAATAATTCATGGAGATGTAATATACAGCATAGGGAATATCAATAATATTGTGATAATGTGGTACAGTGTCAGATGGTTGCTGGACTTATCACAATGATCACTTCTTTAGGTATATAAATGTTGAATAACTATGGTATACATCTGACTAATGTAATGTATCTTAGCTATATTTTAATAAAAATTTTAAAGAAAAAATACAATTGAAAAGTATTCATACCTATCTTATTCATCATCTTGGTAATGCCAGCACCAAGAACTTAGCAAACAGTCAAAAAGTGTTGTCAAATGAATGAATGAACAAATGAACATTGGATATAAGAGTGGTAGGCCCAGTAAGACTTGTGTCATAGGGATTAAGCTCCTAAATGAGCTGAGATTTTGAGAAAAAAATTAAAATATCAAAGCAACTTATGGTTTTATTTAGAGCAAGAGAAGGCCATGACTTTGAACTAATGATACAACGATGATATAAACAGAATGTTTTCAACCTCCGACACTCTCACTAAACACTATTCTGAGAAACTGAAGCTCAATGAAGGCAAAGACTCTATTTGTCAACATCTATCTGCTCTAAATGAATTCGCATCTCCTGACATTGATGAATTACAAACCACAATATGAAAATAATTTGCAATTGAGATCTCGGGGAACTAAGAGCAGTGTTACAAAGCCAGATTGATGAAATGGCCAAAATAGTGAATTCCAAAATCTACAGAAAGGTGAATGTTTTAATTGATTCCTGGCAGCATTCTGAGTGGCTGATCAAAAAGCAAATAAAACCACATTTCCTCCTTTGATACCATTATTAATCTGACAGACCCCTATTAATCTGGTAGGTCATCTGGGCCTACACAAGGGGGTTCACATTGTTCATGATCTGATCAGAATGTCTTTGAGACAATCTGGAATAATAAAGTTTGGGTGCTAGGTTAATTTGGTGAATCAGCCATTGGTTACATTGAAGGATAGTTAGTGGTTTATGCCAATCTGGAGGAAATTGTTGACTTGATGTCACAGTGCTTTGTCCTTAGCTTTGAAATATTCAACATTTTTATCAATCATTAAAACTTTTGAGGTTATATCTGTTGCATTTTTCTGCGATAAATGGCTTGATAGTATTACAAAAATTCTATTCAGCAGAATCAGGATCCAAAAGGATTTTGGTAGCTTGGGATAATAGACTGAATTTAACAAGATTGAGCTAAATAAAGATAAAAGAATGATCCTGAGCTCAAGTCCAGAATATTAATGGCACAAAAACAGGATATCACAAGTAGCCTGACTCTATGTTTGATGTTTGACCACTGACACATTTTAATCCTCACCCCTCCCTCTTTCCTTCTGTCCCACATCTGGACAACCTATTAAAAAAGCCTGAATGCCCCTTTCTTTGGCTCTGACAAAAGACTCAAACCATACAAGCTCCTGCCTACTCAGCCCCACCCTCTAACCAAAATAGAAACCAGGAGCCAATCTCTTTTCCTTGTTTTTTCAAGCCATTTCAGATCTGTTTGAGAGGCCTGCCCTGATCTCCTTAGAAACCTCAACTATGTAATAAATATTTCTATATCCTCTCCGGGAGTGTGTGTGTGTGTGTGTGTGTGTGTGTGTGTGTGTAGCATCATCAGTCTCAGCATTCAAACCAGATTTTGGTGGGGGTCTATCTATCTGCTTCTGCAGGGTGGATACAATATGTGGAGTTGGAAGGAAGAAGAGGGTGCAATTCAGCAGTAACAAACGTGACTCAGAAAGATTCAGAGTGAGGGGGTGGGGAAGTCAGAAACAGAAAGCACGGTCCAAGCCCACAGTATGGTAGAGGTACCATAAGAAGAAACGTGATCTTATAGGGGGCTTTACAGCTAGGGGATATATAGGAGGATGGAGGCTTCCTCTCCAGTTCTGTGGCTCATCCACCCAGGGGTTTCAGGGCTGTCTTTTGGCCTCTTAAACATCACTCTCTCCCCTGTTGGTATCATCCAAGCTCAATTGAAATCCCATCTATATGCTGACAATTCCCAGGTGTTTATCTCTAACCCAGACATCCATTTGGATGGCTATGGGCATCAAAACTCTGACAGATATAAAGCTGAACTCCTGATTATCACCCACAAACTTTTTCCTCATCTCAGTAAATGGCAACCAAGATAAAAAACCTTAGCACTACCCTTGATGTCATGTTTTCTTTCACAATCCACTTCTGATCCATTAGCAAATCTTGTCAACTCTAGCTTCAAACAACATCCAGAATTCAACTCTTTCTCACCAGTTCCACTGCTAACCCCTGATCCACATCCCACCATTATATCTTGCTTAGATTACTGCAATAGTCCCCTAAGTGGTCCTCCTGCTTCTTAGCTTTCTGTCTTATCACCCCCAGAACCAGAGTGTTTTTGCTAAAAATAATATCAGGTCACTATTCTGCTCAAAATGTTCCAACAGTTCCCCATTGCTCTCAGGGTAATAGCCAAAGTCCTTAACAGCCTGACCCCATTGTGACTTCATCTTCTACTTCTTCAGCTTATTCTTTTCCAGTCCCACTGGCCTCCTCGCTGGTTTTATTTATTTTGTTTTGTTTTGTTTGTTTGTTTGTTATAACATACCAGTCTTGCTCCTGCCTTAGGATCTTTTAAGTTGCTGTCTTCTCTGTCCAGAATTCTCTTTCCCCAGACACTTACGTAATTCATGTCCTCACTCTCTTAAGTCTCTACTTAAAATTTTACTGTGACGGTTATTTTTGTGTCACCATGACTGGTCCACAGAGTGGCCAGATATTCGGTTAAACATTATTCTGAGTGTGTCTGTGAGGGTGTTTGTGCATGAAATTAACATTTCAATAGGTAGACCAAGTAAAGCAGATGGCTCTCCCCCATGTGCGGTGAGTCTCATTCTAGCTGATGAAGGACTGACTATATATAAAACACTGAGTAAGAGGATTTGTTCTCTCTGATGATCTGAGCTAGAACATTGGTCTCCTGCCTTTGGACTCAGACTCGGAGTCACAATGGAGTTTACACCATCAGCTCTCCTGAGTCTGCAGCTTGCCAACTACAGGTCATAGAACTTCTCAGCCTCCATAACCATGTGAATCAATTCTTTTTGTAAATCTCTAGATGGGTAGGTAGGTAGGTAGGTACATAGGTAGATAGATAGATAGATAGATAGATAGATAGATAGATAGATAATAGATAGATAGGCAGGAAGATAATCCTTATACTCTATTGGCGCTCCTTCTCTGGAGAACACAGAATAACACACTTAGCTTCTCAGTGAGGACTCACCTCGTCTCCTTAGCCAATGACTATACCACCATCCCCCACACCTACACCTTATATCTGTGTCCTGCTTTATTTTTCTCAGTCAAATACTTAGCACCCTCTAAACCACTTTATATTATTTACCTCATATAATTTTTGTCTTCCCCACTTACATGCACGTTCCATCAGGATAAGTATTTTAAGGCACTGTAGTCACCGCTTTATCCTCAGTGTCAAGTGCAGTGCCCTGACTTAGGTACACAGTAAGCATTTTCTGGAATGGATGAATGAATGACCCTTGAAATATGGTGGCTTAATTGTGACAATGAAGAAGAATGTAGGCACACTTTGTGGGTTGTTTTTTTTTTTGTCAATGATAGAAATTCAGATCTTGTCCCACAAAAAAATGAAAGAGGAAAGTGAGTATTCTTCACCTAGGGAAGAGGAGATGGGAGGAGTGAGAAAGAGGAGGGTGGGAGGTGGTTTGACATGGTAGAACGTGTCAAATATTTCAGGGCTTTATTGAGAAAAGAGCTTATCCTGTTCTGTCTGTATTTCTAAATGATCAACTAGTAGAAATAAATGAAAGTTACATATAGACAGATTTCAATTCAGTTAAAAATTTTTAACATAGTACAAGCTTTTCAAGGATGTTCTAATCTGCCGCTGAAGAAGCAAATTTCTCCTTCTTAAAGGTTTAAAATGAATGAAAATTTTGTGAAGATAATGTTCCCACTAGATAACCTGAATATTCTGCCAGACTATGATACTTTTATTATGTGAATGAAATCAGACAGCTGATTTGTACTGAATGTATTATTTGGGCAAATGGACATGGAGAATTTATTTACAAATGAAGCATAGGAATAAAACCCAATAGCTTGCAAATACAAATCTGATTTAGTAATTTTTCCAGATTTCTAAATCAATTGAAAAAGTTTTAAGACCTATAAGTACTCCATTATATAAAGACAATTTCCAGTTTCTCTCTTCACTTTTGAAACTAATATTCTGTGCTCCACTTTTTTCTCTCCCCAACACACACACACACACACACACACACACACACACACACACACACACACCCCTAAGTTCTAATTACTATAAAGACTATTGGCTCTGATAATTTTAGAATTCTCTCAATCTTTTCTCAGACTTATTAAAAACAGAGGCTAAAGGGTGCTGGAATGTCTCCTGATATACAAAAAAAAAAAATTAATGCAGATTTGGAAAAGAGGAGTATACTACTCTGACTCCCTTTCAAAAGCTGAGATTCCATGCTACTACCCCTTCCTGTCAATAGAAAAGGGATCTCATGTGTCTGAAGTAAACTCTGTGTCCCAAGGTCAGAGATCATGAGGTACTGTTGCATCTTCCCACAGGACTTAGTATACTACCTCAATTAAGGGTAGCAGTACTCAATAAATGTTGACTGTCAAATACATAATTTTCTGGAAACCTGCCAGAAAGTGTTTTAGAAGAATGTCCCTATCCCAGCTTCTTCGTTTTTGAAAGTTCCAAAGGACGTTTATAAAAAAACATAAAATAATTTAAATAAAGCAATATATTAATAATCATGTTATGAATGAATCTCATAGGATTAGAACTGTTCTACTTCATTTAGATTACTTTTAATGATTCGACTCTCCTTTCTAATTCTCTTGCCTATACTTCCATGTTGTAACACATTCATCAACTGTGGTCACCTTTTCCCCTTCAGAGCTAGGTAAGATTGAACAATTCCCATGCCACAGCCCGATGACAGTCTAATGCAAGCCTTAAGGAGGGGGTAAGGCGGGGATGTGTGTTTGGGGTGGGCAGGGTAGGTTCTAGTGTTACATCCTACCTTCAAACTCTTACTTTTGCTAGATTCGCTCAGTGTATGGTTCCTCTCACAGTCTCCACAAACTGTCAAGTACCACGTAATATCAATCTTATGATTAATTCAGCTCCTTTACTCAATTTCCACCAAAACCAAAAAGGAAACAAAGAAATTGAAAAGAGTGTTCATAAGTCCTTTTACGTATAGCAGACTTCACAGAAGTTTTTGGAACAATAGTTTATATCACAGCAATACACACACACACACACACACACACACACACACACACACACACACACCCCTCAAAACTGAGTATTAGACATCCCTCTTCTTTAAATGTCCCTTTCTATTAAATGGATTCCAGCTCCCAAAAAGTTCTATAGGTATCCTCTCTTTGTTTTCCTTCACCCACAAATTCCTCCTTATTTCTTTTTTTTTTTTTTTTTTTTAAGCTGAGCCATCCTGCTACCTTTTGGCAGCTCAGCGGCTGCTCAGCTCGGGCTGGACTCAAACCGCTGTTGCTCAGAGCTCAAACTCTTGAGCGAGCTCTTAACCAACTGAGCCACTCGGCCGGCCCTCTCCTTATTTCTTAAATAGAGCAGCATGGCAATGTTAACATTTTTTAGAAACCCAGCAAAAAAAGTTTTGGTCATCTTTGATATTTCCTTTTCTTGAATCCTCTATAATGTAATTGTCCCCAAATCTAGTTTTGTCCTTCAAACGTCACTCAGAATAAACTCCGTTTCACTCCTGCTACTTGTTCTCTAGTCCAAATCCACAAATCTACCACAGCTGCCCTCCCTGCCCCCCATAAGCCACTGCCTAACCAAATGCATGAAAACATATTTGTTCAGATTTCACCCCTGCTTAAAATCTTGCCAGCAATTGTTAACTCCCCATGCAGAGATTTGAAAGGCCTCTTATACCTAGCCCCACTCTGTACCTTTCCAAGTTAATTTCCTAACACAGACCTCACAACTCACAAAACCGCACTACTGCCTGTACCATTTTGCCTTTGTTCTTGACATATTCACAGTCGAAGGCAGTCCCCTGTATCTCCAATGTTTATTCAAATCCTACCCATGGGGGAGGGGGGTTGTTACTTTGTGAGGGTGAAAAGGATAACTATTGCATTGTTCTGTACACCTGAAACTAACAATAAAAAAATTAAAAAAAAATATCCTACCCATGTTTGAAGACCTTCTCCCCATTCCATCCCCATATTGTAGATTTCAAGCCTAAACTTCTCTCGCCCTTTACTCAATTATTGTTTAGCAATATACAGTTAGGAACCCAATTGTTTCCAGTATTTGTGCTTATTTGCTTGTGTGTCTGTTTTCCAAATTTGACTTGAACTCATAGGAATAAGGAACTCTATTCTATGTGTGATTGTGTCCTGTCACAGAGTCAAGGCCAAGCCTAGACATACAGGGTCTATCTGAGTTTATTGAACAGGGTAACAGCTAAGAACGTAGGCTTGGAATGGCCACCACTTACTAGCTGTGAGATCTCAAGGTGAATTTCTTAACTTCTCTAGGCTATTGTTTGTAAATGTGCTTGACAGAGGCCACCATGAAGACTAAATGCATATAAAGCACTTAGCATAGTCTCTTTGGCATCACAGCCTGGCCATTTTTAGGGACCAAGTAGAAAGAGCATTTGAAGTCATCTATTCCAATGCCTTCATTTCACAAATAAGAACATTAAGTCCCAGAGAGATTAATTAAACTGAGAAACTGGAGCCTACTTCTAGGAAAAGCAGTTGGTCACTCTCTCATGCTACTTACGGGCTCAGGGATGACCAAGAACTAGCACCCCAACCTCCTGACTCTCAGCCCACTGCCCTTTCTGCAACATCCACACCACCACAATTAATTTGGAGGTTAGGACACCTTCAAGTGATTGACAAAACTCTAAGTTAGTGGATGTACTTGAGGTATTATGGAAGATTCTGGAGGATAGCTTTTAAAACGCCTTTAGATTGTTCTGATAATTTAAAAATCAATAAAGAATTAAAAGATGTTATCTGTGATTCTAAACAATAAGAGGACATAGCTGAATCATTTTCCTCCCTTACAAGAAAACAAAATGGATTTTAATATTTACCCTCTCACAGTTCTTATACCTCCACCCCCCCACCATAAGTTTTTAAAAGTATGTGTGTGTATGCGTTTGCGTGTTTGAACAAGTCCACACATGTATGTGCACACGAGCATATGAATTTTCTTACATCACCTGCTGCTTTGGTTACTACATCGATATCCTGACTCTTGATAACCCTGGAACTGCAGAGGATCCACAGAGCAGACTGGGTCAATACAGACAGAGTGCTGATTAGAGGAGTCCCATGGTGTTTACTTCTAACCTGGGAGAATTTCAGAGATGGTGAGTGACTTTAAGAGATCATCAGGGAGCCACTTGTCCTGGGACACAATCTGTAATGGTTAATCCCCACCCATCTGTGCACATCTAGCTGTACTGCCGATGTCGTCTTGGGCCAGTCCTCTTTCTCTTCATCTACAGACATGCCCCTACCACCACACACACACACACACACACACACACACACACACACACACACGCGCGCGCGCGCGCGCGCACACGCACATACTTAGAATACTTAGGGCTATCCACTTTTCCAGTAGAAACTGCTTAATGTTTGCTAGTGCAGTGTCCCACTGGGAGATTGACTCACTTCCTGGGAATTCCCGAAGGAGCGGAAACAAAACAAAACCCGTATCTTCTATGCTCAGACCAACAGGGAAATTTTTTGAAACTAGTATTTATTTACCAAATACTTTCCATGTTCCATCTACTCTTCCAGGGAGCAAACATGGGCAGTATTTTTTCATTTACTTCTTTCATATTTACAACTCTATGTCCTGCTCCTAGCATAGGAACCAGTACATACTGAAAAAATATTAGGAAGTAATTTCCAAATGGACTTGTCCAAGGTCACACAGGAAGTGGAAAAACCAGAAATCAAACTAAGATGTGACTGACTCCAAAGACAATGCTCTTTAACCACTGAACTATTCCACCTTCAGTCCTATATTATACATCCCCTGAGATTCTATAACCTTCTTGTTATTAACTGAATGTTTGTGTCCCCTCAGAAGTCATATGTTAAAGCCCTAGCCCCCAGTGGGGCTGTCTTTGAAGATTGTGCTTTTAAGGGAGTAATTAAGGTTAAATGAGCTCAGAAGGATGGGGCCGACATGAAATAGCATCAGCGTCCTTAAAGATGAGACACCAGCGAGCTCCCTCTCTCTCCCCACACGCCTACAGTGAAGAAAGACCATGTAAAAACATAGAGAAAAGAAAGCCATCTGAAAGTCAGAAAGAGAATCCTTACCAGAAACCAAATCAGCTGGAACCGTGTTCTAGGACTTCTAGCCTCCAACCCTGTGAGAAGACAAATTTCTGTTGTGTAAGCCACCCAGTCTGTGACATTTCATTATGGCTGCCCGAGTAGACTAACATACTGCTGATACCTGAAGTTCGGCAGCTCCGAGCCTTTTATATCACTCTTGTGACATGAGTTATTTTGTGCACAGCAGGGTATATGCCACAGACAATACAAATGTACCATATAAAAAGTAGAGGAAACAAAAGACCATCACCCGTTTTAATACATAATTGTATGCAAAACCCCAGCACATTCAAAGAGAAGAAAACAATGTTTTTCTGTCAAGCTTTACCCATACTGCCCCCATCCCCAAGATGAAACCTTAAATGGGAAGAAATAGTGGGTAGATCATGACGAAATAGTCAGTGTTATTGTATAGTCAAACCAGTCATTAAAAACATTGATAAAGGAATGATTTGTAATTTGGGCAAGAGTAAGCTGAATATCAAAGCAGCAGTGTCTTTTTACAAGCATCCTTTTGGATGTCTACTTTTCTACATAGTAGATAACAGAATCTACAAGAAAATACTTACAGCCACACAACATAGTGTGAAGTTGCCACATAGCTTAGTGTGTGTGCAATTGGACCAGAGCCCAGAGCCCGATGACAATGGTGCAGGCTCCCTTCTCTGGAACTCAGAGCTTTGGCAGCTCCAGAACTCACTCAGGGCTCCTGAGCAGTGCTCTGAAAGCTGCTCTGATGGCCAAAGTAAGGAAACAAGATGAAATCAGACCCTGCTGCGAGCCTTTCAGAATGGCTTCCACTTCACTGAAAATATCTGAAGGGCATATAATTTGGCACGGTTGTGGAAACATTGCCTGTCGTCTGCTGGTGTGAGCCATTGCATAGCCTGTTCCATGAATATTAAGTGTAAAACTATTTACCCCAGTGTGCCCAGTACCTAATTTACAGTAGAAACCCCGTAAATCATCCTTTCCTGCATCAACAGCACAATGCCAATTAGACAATTGCAGAGAAGAAATCTGCACCTGCCTAGAAAACTCTTCTCAACGTTGAAGAACATGTGAGTCTGAAATTAGGATATCACTGAAAATGTCTCATCAGGCAGACCTAGTTTTGCTATAAAGAAGCTACCTCCCACATGTATCTGAAACTTGTTTATTCCTCCCCCAGATTTCCGGCTGTCCATCTTATTGTCATCACTGTAATGTAGAGTGGATCTTGCTCGTAGCCAGCCAGCCACCTGAGGCATGTATACTAAGTGATCACAAGACTGTAGAATACTAGAGGAATGATAGGTAACCACTCAGTTCAACTCCTCTGTTTTGGAGGTGAAAAACCTCATGTCTAGAGACTTCAAATAACATCCTAAAAGTCGCACAGGTAAAGGAGTGCATTTCATTTCTCTAATAATTCCCTTTTTTCATATGAACCCACTCTCTGCTTGCCTCCCCCCCCCCCATTCTCCAGCCCTAGCCCTTGTTTCATGTAGCCCCTGTTGTAGGCTACAAGGGAGGTGATATAACCCAGGCAGCTATCTTCCTGCAAGCAGATTCTCACCGGAAAACTGGCACTCGGCGCCTTGGCAGAGAATGTGCTCAAGCAGGAGCAGAGAAGTGGCCACCATCTGGGCAGTGTGACGCTTGGTGCCAAATGAGCCCCAGCCATGAGGAAGGAGGAGAAAGGAAGGTGTCATCCGACTGCTCACATTTATTTTTCCTTCGTGAGGGTTTGTTACTAACCATGCCATTTGAGTGGAAGCTGCTGTAGGTGGTTCTGATGGCTGACAAATGTGTAGGCAAGGGTAAAACAAGGTGAGTGGTAGCCAGGCAATTTGCAAATGATTTGGGAGCCAGAAATAGTCGGCCAGAAATAATCTGATGACTATGTACGAAAGAAAGGATTCATCTTTGAAGGGTAAAACTGTGTGTACTCGTATGCTTTTCCCCACTTACTCTTTTTTTTTTAGAAGAGTAGTAAGCACCATGGTTTCCCTGACACTGCCTAGAAAAAAATCTTCTATTTAACAATACCCACTGACATTTTTCTTTTCTTGCTTAGTTGCAATCATAGTAGCATTTCCCTATGCTGCAGCTTGTGTGTCCCACCCACGGAAACCATACCTGTGTACACAATGTTTCTCAGTGGTCAGTCAGGAGCATTGAAATTGCTACAGAGGTTTCCCTCTTAGTGATCCTGGTTTTCTATGCACATGCTGCTTGTGGCAAGAGTTGTCAAGTGATGTGTATCGTAATTATTACAGTCCATGTTTGTTATGAAGGTGACTCAAGTGAATGACACCATGTCGTGGGCATTTCAAAAGTATCTTCCTCATTTGAAGAATCACGTTGAATTTTTAATAATGCATCCACAATACATCATCTCTATTGTTTGGCATTTGAGAGCTGGCAAAGCACATTCACGTACATAGTGCCATTTGAATTTTGACAGTAATATTCTGATGTTCACAATTATTCCTACTTTACAGAAATACTAAAAGGCTTACCAACCAGAACTGAGCCCCTGAGAAACACTGTGGCATGTGGAGCACTCACTCTGGAATCAGATGGACCTTGATTTGGATCTCAAAACCTCCTGTGGCCCAGGGCAAATTAGTGAATCTATCTCCAAGCTTCAGTGGCAGCAACCCTTGCTTCTAAGACTCACGTGCATTCAAATAATATAATAAAGGGAAGGTCCCTGGCACAGTGCAGGGGCACCTGTACATGTCTTTTCCACTTCTTCTCTAACTCTAGGTCTCATGCTTTTCTATTATATAATGATGCCTCCCCTTTCCTCTTTTTCTGTTCTCTTTACACACATTCTGAAATATCTGTATAAGATTAGGAGGATAAAATCTTTGGCCATAAAAGACAGCCATGAGAAATAGCAGATATAAGGTAAAAATATTTTATGCTCCAAAACTGAGCCTACCACCCCAATCAACATTATTATTAATGGGATAAAATCGGGATTATATATCAATTTTTAATCCATTAAAGCTTTTATCTCCTAAACTTAATATGGTCACTTTCTTTTTATTTTTTTTAGAGGGCTTTTAGTCCCACATCCTAAGTAACCAGAAGTTAATATTTCTTCTTTCTGTTTTGTAGTGATTTAAATTCATATTTCATAAAAAGTAGGCTACTCATAGCCAAAATGCTAAAGTCTAATAAGCTTCTTCTTCTGAAATGATTTTAATTTTATTTGTAACTGCAGTAATATAAAATCTAATGAGGAAACAAACAAACAAACAAAATGCATCCGCTACAGCTGATCCCTGTTAAGTCTGTTCACGCTGGAATGATGGCCTCAAGGCAAAATCCTTAGTACTTGGACTATCCTTTTGGCTCATCAGGATTTAACCTCTGTGAAGTAAAATCTGATGTCTTTAATAGTTAATTCTTCTGTCAAGGAGAAGTCACCAGATCCCTGCTAATAGGAACCCATTTGTTATATTGTGTCTTTCTTTGAATACAACCAAGGATGAATGACCACATAGTTTCATTACTCTTCAGCAGAGCTGAAGTAGGACTCACACATTGATGGCAGAGAGATTTCCTCCTGATTAAGGAGGAAGCTCCTGCCCAGTCCTCATGTTTCTTTCCATACAGAGGGTGCTACTCTAATGTAACTCTTCTACCCTCCCTTCTCCCCTTCACTCCTCCCTTTCAAAGCAGTAGGAATAGCTCAATTTTATTAGCTTTGAAGGGAAAATTTGGAAAGCATAATCTGGCCTTACTGTTCCTATTTTCTCTTCAAGAAATGACTGTCTCCAGAAGCCTGTAATCTGGCAACCCAACACATCAGGGACAGAGGAAATTGTCCCCTAAGACCAAAAAACATATCATGTGTTGCGACAGATTGGCAAAAGTTGGCATTTAATGATGTGACTGAAACTTTCTAAACAAAGTTTTCAAAATTCTTTATAGCGATAATACAATTAGTATCTAACTTTTGAAGGAACAAATGTCTATAATATTTAATATATCTTATGTATTCATTTCATTGAATAAAGTTTATTTCAACACTAAACTATAAAGTCCTGACAGGAAAGAAGCCACTAATTAAATTATATTAAATTTTTAAATATTAACAATCTAATCTAGATGCCCATATAAAATCTAATTATATACAATATAAATTATTTATAGATAATTATAAATTAGATTTGATGTATATATTAGACAGGGAGACAGAGACAGAGAGAGACAGAGAGAGAGAGAGAGAGAGAGAGAGAGAGAGAGAGAGAGGGAATGAATATTTGAGTCTCCCCAAATTCATATGTTGAAGCCTTAACCTCCAGTTTGGCTATATTTACAGATGGGACCGCTATGGAAGTAAGTACAGTTAAATGAGGTCATAAGGATGGGATCTGAATCCTATAGAATTGATGTCCTTATAAGAAACACTAGAGAGCTCCCGGTAACTCTAAACGTGCACAGAGGAAAGGCCATGTAAGCACACAGGGATGTGGAGAAATAAATTTCTGTTGTTTAAGCCATGCCGTGTGTGGCATTATGTTATGGCAGCCTGAGCAGACAAGCAGACAAGAAAACAAGTACCTTCATAATTCCAACAAAGAAAAATATGTCTTAAAATACACTAATAAAATATACCTTTGTTACACTTGTCATGACCTCTGATTACATTTTTGCCTTTGGTGAGCTTTCCATGTAGAAAGGAGGAAACATGAGAACAATGTCTTTGTTTTGTTCATCACTAAATCCACAACAGTGTAGATATTTGTTGGACAAACGAATGTTAAGTAAATGAATTTTAAAGTCATATTCTGTCTATTTTCTGTTATCCGATTGCTTCTTTCTCTAATGAGCCTGAAATGACAAGATATTTCCAAAGCAAAAATCAAGGGAAAAAATACATTTTATGTGTTTCCTGGTTTGTAGTCATGAGATACAACAAAAATATGAAACCTCCTTTTGGAGTGTCCAAACTAGAGCATACCACCTGTAATACTGAAGTGAGGAATCGACGTGGAGAAAACAAAGAGCAAAAGGGAAGCAGAAACATTTCATGAGCAAACAAGAAAACTATTCCTATCTAAAATTATTTTGATAATGTATAATATGATAGACAGCATGGGAAGTAAGAAGACAAAAATATACCATTTCTTGCAATTTTGGAGGAAAGAGCAGTTACATTTACTCTTAAAGCTGTTAAATGCGTTCTTCTCATATTACATGGATTCATAAAAGACAGCTAGAAACTGGGCTGACAGTTCTACTGATAGACCTGAGCAACACACTGCAGCCTGTCAAGTTTTCCATTTACATCTTACATTCTAATCTCTTTTTCTTTCCTTCATGAAACCAATTCTGTAGCAATTAAATAACCAGTCTACAAGGCATTTTAATATTCCAAGCATTTATCTATATATAGCCCAGAGAGGGGAAGGCAATTACAAGTGATCTATGACAGCCAGTGCGGGGAGACACGTTACACTAGTCAGGGCTTCATCATTACGTTAAGGAGGTATCACTAACTCTGCTTTATTCTCGATTCCATCCTTCTCGGTGACATGCTTCTGAGCTCTTTTATTTGATTCCTGGAGGACGCAGATTCTAAAACGGTTGTCATTATCTGGGATTTTGTTTCATTCTCTCTTAATTTAAGGCATCACTGAAATAGAGTCTGTTTTTAGCTGTGGGATGATAGTGTCACTTGCACACAGTCTTAGATGAAGTAATCTTCGAAAGGTATGAAAAGGCTCAAGGAAAATGACTTTCCAGATCCTCATCCATTTAACTGTTTTGAGCTGAGCCCTGCAGGTTGGGAAATTTTTGTCTAAGTGTTTTAAGAAAATATAACAAGGAATTGTCACAAGATCCAAGCAAATTTTACTGGCAATCCTCTTTGAAAATTTAGTTGACTACTTTAAATCTATAGGTTGCATACGTGAGGAAGTTATGGCAGGCTCTAAAAAACATGGAATTTAGTTCTGCAAGACCCACCTCCAACTCCTGGCTCTGCCTCTTACTAGCTACTACTAGTCATAAAAACACCATTCTTTGATTATGAAATGCACATTTTTTTTCCATTTTAGCAACTGAAATTGAGATGTATCTTGAATGTTGCTTTTAATACTCCACATTAGAGTTTTAGACCAACCTACTGATTAAAGCCACCCTGGACTCCAGAAGTAAAAGAGCAAAGCAACTGCTAGGGTGAATACTTGGTCATGGCCCTGTCACCATCTTCACAAACTATCTCCTTGGTTGTATCCACAGAGTACCTTTATTCCAACACCTCTCTCTCTGCTGAACCCACATTTAGAAGCTTCTGGACTGAGAACTCAGGGAATTATGAAGCAATCATGGCACAGAGCAAGCTATATTTCCTTGAACTATTACCTAGTTCTATTTCCTGTCTGCTATAACACACTTATTCCAGATACTTCAAGTCATAAGTCATGTAGAAAATAATTAGCGAACTCATCTGGGGCTAAGGGAAAGTTTCAAAGTACATTTATAATAAACACAATATAAAATTTCTAGGTGATTAAAAAACATTTTTTCATGGTTAAGCAGAATCGTTTTCTGCTTTCATACATTTCTTAAAGTGCATTTGAAATTTATAGCATGTTAAATTCAATGAAACATAGCACTTGCAGCAGCATAAGATGAGATCATGTAGGGAAAAGCTCTTTGTAAATGATAAAAGTTAATACAAATGGAAAAGATGATGATAAGACTCTGTCAGGAATCAGTTGAAGATGAGAAAAACCACTCTAGGTATTTTAAGCAGAGAGGAATTTATCAAGGTTCCTACAAAATCATTGAGAGGACAGGAGCAGGCTCTAGACAGTGCCATTGAGAACGACTCTCAGAACATCACCATAGCACTGAACTATCAAGACATTTGGTACATCTGCAACAGACAGAAAGCTGGGAAATCAGAAAGTTACTTCTGCAATAGTTGACTACAAAAATATACTGCTTTAAGTACAATCCAAGGATCAGGAAACTACCATAGAATTGTTGACTCTAGAGCCATTCACATACCCAGTAAATATATGCCTCAGACCCCATGATCAGCTTTTTCACAACGACAGAACTAATGATGGGTCACAGGGATCTGTCTTGACACCATCACAGAAATGTCCACTGACTCTATCACCATGTTTGACACCAAGAAAAAGGAGAAGTAACCAAAAGACAATGTCAGATACACTTTCTCCCTTTGTACCTCTCTATTTAACTAGCCAAATCTAAATCATACCTAGAACCTTGGCTGAAAAGAAGTCTTAAATGTAGTTTTTAGTTTTCCAGCATCTTCAATATAAAATGCACAGTGGGCTGGTATAAATGTGAAGGGACAAGTAGGAGAATTCAGGGAGTAGCAAGAAACCATGCCCTCTTTTGTGAGTGTCTTTAGTTGCCCTGTCGCGGCTGCCTCAATATCCTGAATTGATTCAAAACGTCTTTCTTTCATGGTCATTTTGACTTTGGAAAAGAGCCAGAAGTCACACAGTGCCAGCTCCAGTGACTAAGGTGGATGAGGACACACTGCAATGTTTTTATTTGACAGAAATGGCCATACCAGAAGCGATGTGTGACACGGAGCGTTGTCATGACAGAGGATGAAGTAAAGACACTCACGAAAGAGGACTTCCAGAACTGCTTTAGAAAGTGGCAAAAATAGTGGGATAAGTGTGTTCGATGGGGGGTTAATGGCAATGTGCCTTTTACTGTAATAAATATTTTTTTATTTAAACATTCACTGTATTCTGTGATCACACCTCATATTTGACAAAACATTTATATTCACAATGTATAAAGATTCTTACAAATCAATTATAAAAAGAAAAGCAACCCAAATAAAAATGGGCAAAACAGTTGACACTCCACAAAGAAGACATGCATATGGCCAATCAATACATGAAAAGTTGATCTACGTCATTAGGGAATGACGTGATCTACGTCACGAGGGAAATATAAATTAAAACCACAATGAGACATTATTTTACAACCAGTAGAACGGCTAACATCAAAATGCCTGACAACACCAAATGGTAATGAGAACATAGAACTACAACTTGCTGGTGAAAGATAAAAATGGTACAATGACATTAGAGAGATGTCTGGTGTTTTTTTATAGTTAAATATGTAGTATGTAATCTATGGCTCAGCAATTCTACTCTTAGGTTTTATCCCTATAAATGTAATTGCATATTAATATTTTTATTCAAAGCAAAATAAATAGCAACATGGGTAAATTTCAAAAGCACTATATTGAGCAAAAGATGCTAGACATAAGAGTACATCTTATATGATTCCATTTATATGACATCCAAGAATAGGAAAAACTGTTAATAGAGTTCAGAAATTGGCTATCTCTTTGAGTGGGAGAGATTTACTGGAAAAGGAGATGCCTTCTAAGGTAATGAAAATGTTCTGTACATTGTTTGGGGTGGTGATTACAATTATAAAAACGCATCGATCTGAGATGTTCTTATTTGTACCCAGTACCTTTCTGGCCTCATCTGTGGAACCAGAGCAAAATACTTGAAGTTACCCAATAACATGTCTTGCTTTTAACATGCTCACAGATTTCAACATGTGATTTCTCTTGTCCACCATGACATGATCAGATGCTTATTTTTGAAAATTAACTCTGGTAACTATTTCACGAATGGGTATTTCATGGGTTGTGGGGATAAAGGTGGAATCAGGACAGGAATAGGGAAGATGGCCTGGTTCAAGAGAATGACAACAAAAGTCAGCAAAAACATACAGAGAAGGGTATAGTTGAAAAAAAAAATAGGAAGAATGTTGTGTTAGTCAGTTTGGGCTGCTATAACCGAATACCATAGATTGGGGGCTTAAGTAACAAGTATTTATTTCTCACAGTTCTGGAAGCTGGAATCCAAGAACAGGGTGCCAGCATGTTTGGGTTCTTGAGGAGGGCCCTCCTTTTGATTCACAGACAGTTCCCTTCTCACTGTTTCCTTACATGGCAGAAAGAGAAAGCCCTGGTCCCTTCATTGCCTTTTAAGGGAACTAATCCCATCCTGGGGTGCTATTCTTATTATCTCATCTGAACTTAATTATCTCCCAAAGGCTCCACCTCCAAATATCATCACACAGAGGATTAGGGCTTTAACATATTAGTTTTGGAGATGACAAATATTCAGGCATAACAACTATGGAAGATATTTATTAGTTGTGGAAACCCAGGAGTTTAGGAAGCTAGCAAAGCATGGGAAGTAGTAAGAGCACGAATGATGCTATTCACATTCACAGAAAAGCAGTTCTGGGAAGAAGATAATGGGTTCAATCTTCTAGCTGTCACATTTTTGGTTTCTGTGTGACACATCCATGTGGAAATATCTTGTAGGCAGCTAGAAATAATACTGTGAAATTCAGGTGGGAAGTCTACATTGGAGATAGTTGAATGACTAAGTTGGCACAGTGAGCATAGGTGAGATCCTTGTGGTCAAGGTTGGAGCCTCAGGAAGAACACTAATGTTCACGGGGCAGAAGTAAAGTCACCAGTGACAGAGGCTGAGAGGGAGTGGTCAGGAGAAGAAATAACCAGAACAAAATGGTGTCTTAGCAACCAAGAGAAAATGGCGTTTCATGGTGCCAAGTGCCGCAGCACAATCAATACCAATCAAGGATGAGAAGTCTCATTTCATTGGCTATTAGATACTATCAACAGAACACCACCACTTCCTTCCAGGGTCTGGAAAGTATAGAGAGCCAGTATAGGCTTGTCGGAGAAGCGTACTATAATTGTTAAAAGGCTGTAGGTTCAGAGAGTTGTGGCTTTAAATCTTGGTGCAGCTCCTTATTTTCTGTGTGGCCTAATTTACTTAACTTTCTAGATGATAGTTTCCCCATCTGTAAAATGGAACCTACACTAATTACACATGACCTTTATGAGGCATTCATAAAATGATAGATGTTGATGTGCTTAATGCATAGCAAATATTTAATAATCAATATTAATTACCAGTACTAGTATTTTCAATGTTGTGGCTCTATAAGAAGATGGGATTATAGATATAGGAGGGCACAATATCAAGAGAATAACATTGTTTTTTTATTTTGAAAAGCGAGCATCTTTATAAGCTTGATGTTTGTAGAAACAGAGTTTATAATTGATCAAGTACAGTCCAGAAGGACACAGAAAGGATGAAAGCAAGAGCATAGATGATGAATTAGAATTGATTTTTAAAGAATTAAATATATAAGTGTGTGTGTGTGTGTGTGTGTGTGTGTGTGTGAGAGAGAGAGAGAGAGAGAGAGAGAGAGAGAGAGAGAGAGAGAGAGAGATAGGGTGGAAGGAGAGTCAAAAGGAGGAAAGAGATAATGGAAGTTGAGGGAGTTCCCGTCAGGTTAGCAAAATTATAGAGAAAACCAGCTTAAAGTTTCAAGAGATCAATCTATGTCAGGCATTAAAATGCTGATTTTTACCTGAACTTCTCTTAAAGAGGACTGTAGGTTATACGTGATAGGGAGATAAATCTGATTGTTTCTTGAGGTGGGGAAAAGTGAGACATCCTTCCCACAGCCAAGGCTCATGCTTAGCAATAACAAGAGAAGGTGACTAAACTACTTTCTAAGAAGGAGGCCTGCAGAGCTGCTGCTCTGCCGAGTGGGGTGTGCACATCTGGTGCAAGAGCGGAATTGCGTGAAATTAACAGGAAAAGCTGAGCTGGCACCAGCCCCTCCATCCTCTGTAACCATTACCTAAACACCCAGCTTGCATGGGGTGATCAAAAAATCATGGCCTCCATTAGGAATGGAAATTATCTGGTGAAGATCCAGGTGATGGGGAGTGGGTTAAGGTATCTGAAGAGAGTGGTGTGAATGACGGTAGAGTCTGTGAGAAAAATGACACCAATAGGTAGGGAAGAATGACACTAAGGGAATGAGAGCATTGATAGAATAAGAGAAAGGGAAAGATTAAGCGAGTAGAACTCTCTAGGAGGTCATCTTATTACTTCCCTCCCTTTTCCTTCAGGTTTTCTATTTTGCTAGCTCTTTCTGCTGACTTTCTTTGTAACTGTCTTCCTTCTTTCCTTCTTTCTCCCGCCTCTTCCCCATTCTGCCTGGCCTTGGGCCTTTATCTTACCTCTACATTCCCCCACAGCACTGCTGTGCTGAGCTCCACAGGTGAACACCAGCTTATTTGATCTTATTGGCAGAATAGTATGCTTCCCATTGCGGTGGAGTGGGGCAGGGGGTGGGGAGAGGGGGGCGAATGATATATAAATTCCAATTTCTGTGACCAGAAGATGGAGTCTGAAGCATTCAAATATGCTTTCCTTGTCACACATACATAATTTTTCTCTCACATTTTGCTCTAGAAAACTAGTCAGTCCCTCTCAGACTTTCCCTT
Organism: Hipposideros armiger; assembly: GCF_001890085.2. Taxonomy (NCBI): domain Eukaryota; kingdom Metazoa; phylum Chordata; class Mammalia; order Chiroptera; family Hipposideridae; genus Hipposideros; species Hipposideros armiger. The sequence continues at coordinate 4,774,865 of NW_017731391.1, read as the reverse complement.
ACCATAGCCTCTTCAGCCCGTTCCGTAAAAAAAGAATCAAGCAGTTTTCTTTAAATACACATTCAAGTGAGAGAATTAAATTCAAAATAAGTCATTTCCCAGGAATAATGACTGTTGTAGTTAATGACCTGTAGCACGGTTTGGTCCATCCCCTCCTCCCAGCTGGTTAGTGCTCCCTTAGGAAGTGCCCAGTGCCTCAATCATTATTGACTAATTATGCCAGCTTTCCGGGATGCTTCAGTGTTTTTGTGACATCACACCTCCAACAGCTATGTTTGGTTATCCACTAACCAAATGCTGTTGTCTAACTTCAGATCCTAATATAGACTAATATTGAGTGATGCTTTAGTTTATTTTCACATAATTACTAAAAAAATGGAATGAGAATATATCTTAAAATGCAACTTCCCACACAATGAAGGCTTTCTTTCTAAAATAACTATCTACTAAGCAAGTTAATTAATCTCTTTTGAGCTTTATCTCCTCATCTCTAAAATGAGAATAATAATAGCAGCTGCTCTCATAGGAATCTTGTCAGAATTCAAAGACAATGCAGAGAAAGCACACAGGACAGTGTATGATAGATTATGAATATGCAGTAAGTGGTAACTGTTATTTACTATTCTCTTTGCTGTAAAAGCAGAGGACATATAGCATGGCCATAGAATATTTTGTACTGTCTCCATGTTCACCTCAATCCCAATATTTGGGCTTTAAAAAAAAAATCCAAAGTAGATTTATACAATACTCATGGATCTTAGTTCTCGGTGGGAATAGAAGGAAGAAAGCGGGGGAAATCAGGATAGAGTTCTTTTCTCACACAATCATTTTTTTAATGTAAAAGTGCCTAGTTAGCTGTGAGTTTTATGACTTTTATTACAATAATGATACAAGAAATGATGGCACATTCCATTTGATTATGGCTTTTAAAAACTTGTGTTCCTGGATTATCCCATGCTATTATCCAAAAGACATTAGGATGTAAGTAGATAAGACATTGTTGCCCCATTTAACAGAAAAAGGAAAGAATCTAAGACTTGACTTAAGATCAGGCTGCAGGATTAATGCTACTTCAGTGCTGTCATATGACCCTGTGTTCATTTCAATTCCAGTGCTGCCCACAAGCCAACCAGAGCTTCCCAAACAAGCATGCTAGTAGGAACTCTTAAACCCCTAGCCCCATGTGCCTACTAAAATGCAATGAAAGTGAAGAATAGGAAATAGAGTGAGGATTTTATACAGCCACCAAACTATTGCTTTTTTCTTTTCCATCAATAGCCATCGAACATGATCACTAAGTGATGAGTGACCCAAATAAGAAATCATGCGGTCGAGGTTCTGATATGCTTTCAGACACCAGACACTGATTTGTGCACTCAAAGAATTAAAACTGCATGGTGATGAGTTTGAGGCTACAAACTCAATGGGAAGGGCGGCAGCATGGAAGCCAGAACGGAAGCTGGATAGGTGCCACCAAAGTGGCCATGACCCCGTGGGGAATGCAGCCTTGAGAGTGACAGTGCCCTTTGGAGTTGGACAGCTGTCATGTCTGCAGACCCTCACCATGTCCTATCTGTCCAACCTGTCTCTAATGCCATCAATTTCACCCCCCTGAAATCTAGTAAACAAAATAATAGCCTAGAAACTAAAAAGTAAGGTTTGAACATGCGTCATCTAATGTGATCTGTTAGGTAAACCATTATAAGTCAACAGCCTGAGCATTATTTTTTAACTTTCAAAATCTTATTACATGCTTTAATAGGATTCTTTTGTGTAGAAAAATGATTCAGTGCTCTTAAGTTCAAGATCCTTGCTGCTAGCTGAACTCACATAAGTGTAGTAAGTTATAAATGTGAAAATGTGAAAGTAATAGACTTCTGATGGAACCACAGAGCTCTAGACATATATTTTTTAAATCATAGGAACAAAAATATACAGCTCCCGGTTATTATAAATAAAATCACAGTAATTTATTCTTATGATATAATTTCAACGTTTTTAAGCCAATGCATTGAAGGAAAACATATTATGAAATTTTTATGTGTTAATAACTTAAAATAGTGGCATTATTGGTTTCACTGAAATGTTCGAATATAGCCTTTCCTTTAGAATTTACTCCATATCTAAATATCAGGTAGAGTCAAAAAATAATTATATGATAGCAAGAGCCTTGATTCCCATTTCAATTTCTATATGGAACTCTTGACAAGTTGAAAGTGCAATTAAAAGGAAAAAACAAAGGAAGTTTGCTTCCAATAATGGCAGGACAATTGTGCTGCATGAAATTTCAAACAATGGAAAGCATATAAGTTGCTACTATAAATATTTGGAAAATTGGGATCTAAGTTATTTGCTTTAGAGAGAAAGGAGACCTTGGGAAGATGTGCTATCATGAAGATTTTTGCAGTTCTTACCAAAGTAATTTCATACTTAGCCCTGCCGTGCTAAACACATCCTTAACTGAGAAATACCAGCCCAGGAACAAACTCATTTCCAATAAAGCTGATGCAGCTGTTTGATGCACAGAGGACCTCATAAGGATTCCAGAAACAGTGCTGTTTATTCAGTATGCTGGCAGAAAAAAACCTTCCATTTAGATGCTCAGATCACATAACGGGATTTACTAAAAAGCAATGGTGACTGCAGAAACTGCCAAGATAAAAACAAAGGGATGCAGATTCCATTTTACATCTGGGCAGGTCATCATTTCACTGCAATAGGCCCAGAAAACCAGACTGGTTTTACATAGGATCATACGAATGTCCATGATGGATCAGTCTTGTGGCCCATGGAACTCAAGACTTTTCAATCTAACAACATATTAATAGATAACCTATGTGAGAAAACAATTACTTCTTTCTCATTAAGAAGGAAAGATTTTGTATTCAGTACTCCAACAGTGGCTTTCTTCAAAGCCTTTTGTTCTGGTTTTTTGTTTGTTTTTTAAATCAGATCATGGCTAGATAATGATATTATAGGAATATGTGGTCTGGGTCACACAATGAAGTTGTGAAAATGAGCCATGACTATTCCTAATTTTGGCCCTATCCAATTGAATTGACCATCCTCCTTGGATGACCACATGAACTCTCTCTCTCTGGGGTGTGAAATTTAGTAACTTTCACCTGATTTTTCAAATCACTGGGTTCTAGTTCCCTAGATAACACTGCATCGTGCAGAATTAAATTCAGAGCTTAGATGAAGAAACAGCATCTCTCTAAAATATGGAATCATTTCTCTTTATGGCAATATGGCACAAATTGAAAGGAGGTCACAAGAGTTGCTTCTTTTGGCCCAACCACAGAACAATGAAGAACAGATGTCAACTTGTGAGCCAACCTTTGTAAACCCAGACCTGTTTATGCCTAATCTGTGCCAGGCGGCCCCAAAAACAAAAATTTGGAACCTTTCTAAATAGAAGACTGTGTCCTGACTGGCAGAAACATGCTGGCAGAGTCAAAACATGGAAGCCACGTTGTATTTGCTCTCAAAAGGAGAGACTTATCATTTTTGAGAGATGCTGATTAACTTCCTAACCAGCAATGTCAGAAGTGAACCAGAACTGTAAAAATGTATAAAGAGACAAAAAGCACATTGTTTAATGGACATTTGAAGACATTAACCTTTAAAGAAAGAAAAAAAAAAGAAGAAAGGAAAGCTCCCTTCACTGTGAAGGCCTGGAAAATTATTACAGAAATTTACTCTGGAAAATCAGTCCCTTTGAAAATGGAATCCTTCCTCAAATCAGCCTATATATCACCTCTCTGGGGCCAATTTATACGTCATCTTTACCATGACTGAGACCATAACTTTGATTCTGGCTGTGAAATTTTGCTTAACATTGAATGCAGAGGATGTGAATAAGCACAACAGTATGGGATTTTATATTATGGTTTACAGCCTTGAACAAAATCCCTGGGCCCACACAAGAAAATGGAGTCCTAGATGGCCAATTATTTGAGGACTCCTTCAAAATGGTAAGAAGGAAGGCAGGAAGGAAGAAAAGAAAGGGAGAGATAACAACTCAAAGAAGAGATATCTCAAAATCTAGAATGGATATTATAAGAAATAAGAACAAAACCAAAAGTAAAAGTAATTTGAATTCAAAAACTCTATACCAAAGAATCACATTCAACAACCCCTTCACTCACCTTAGTCATTCTCAAGCCTTTCTCACTTAGAGCTTCTCAGAGATTTAAGCCCTTAAACCCTGGAGCATCCTAGGGTAGTAATGAAAGAATTAACTTTCTTCCTTGGCATCTTGAATACTAATTATGTACCATCCTTGGGAGAACCAATAAATAGTGACTCAAGTCATTTTCTATTTCTGTGAATCAAAAGAGGAACTCAATATAAATAAATAATTTTCTGTAACAGTCCTCCCAAAACACACAAATATTCTCTAAATATTCTCTCCTCCTCTCCCCCACTCTCCCTCCCTCTCCCTCTCTGTCTCTCTCTTTTCTCCTCTTTTATAATGAACCTAAGGGCCTGGAACCTCTATATCACCAATCCTCCTTCCCTTTAAGGTTGAATCTTTTCAGATGCTGGCCCATGCACCTAAGGAGACTCTTTCAACATCTGAGCTTTACAGGGAGCCAGCTGGTGGCAGCGGGCCTAGAGGGGCCCAGGGTCTTCTGTTAAGCTGCCCCAAGCCCAATACTAATGGTAACCAGCCTCAGTTCACAGCGAGGCCACCCCTACATCACTATAGGTTCAGCAAAGGCAGCAACCAACCACATATAACTTGGTGGCCCTTACCTGGTAGCCCCAGGCTGGTCACAGCAAGGCTGAAATTGGCCTGCATGAAGACCCTCCCAAGAGAGACACCAGAATCAATACACCCAGAGACCAGCTTCAGACCACACCAGAGCAAGTTATCCCCACAAGCAGCACACCCAAAAGATGGTCTCAACAGGCACACAGGCCTGCTGGGGTGAATCCCACTCTGAGGGGTCAGCCCCCACACAGCAGCTCATATACTGTGGGTGTAGCCAATCCACACAGTCAGCGTGGAAGCCAATCCCACCCACTGATGTGCCAAAAGCAATCAAGGTTCAACTACAACAGGAAAGTCCACACAACATGCGCAAGTGTTGCTCCCAGAACACAAACACAGGTGATCAGGCAGACTATGCCACAGTACCACACAGGACACCTACTACATAAGGCCACCCAGCAAAAACTGAGAGACATAGGAAATCTACCTAATACATAGAAACAAACAGAGCGAGGCAGGCAGCAGAATGAGGAAACAAAGACAACTATCTCAAATTAAAGAACAGAAAATAAATAAATAAATAAATAAATAAATAAATAAATAAATAATAAAATGGAGGCAGCCAACCTACCAAAGACAGAGTTTAAAACACTGGTTGTAAGAATGCTTAAGGAACCTAAACAGAACAACAAAGATATAGTAAGCATAAAGAATGACATAAAACCATAAAAAAGTCAGAAATAAAGAATACAATAACTGAAATGAAGAATATACTAGAAGGACTCAACAGCAGATTAGATGAAGCAGAGGATCAAATTAGTGATGTAAAAGAGAAGGGAACAGAAAACACCCAACTGGAACAATGAAAAGAAAAATAATAATAATAATAATAATTTTAAAATGAAGATTAAGGGACCTTTCTGACAACAGCAAATGTAAGAACATTCACATCATAGGAGCACCAGAAGGAGAGGAAAGGGAGCAAGAGATCAAGAACATATTTGAAGAAATAATGACTGAAAACTTCCCTAACTGGCAAAGGAAATAGACATACAAGCCCAGGAAGTACAGAGTCCCAAGCAAGATGAGCCCAGACAGGCCCACACCAAGACACACCATCGTTAAAATGGCAACAGTTAAAGACAAAGAGAGAATCCTAAAAGCAGCAGAGAAAGACAAGTAATTACTTACAAGGGAGCTCCCATAAAACTATCAGCTGATTTCTCAACAGAAACTTTGTAGGCCAGAAAGGAGTGGCAGGAAATATTCAAAGTGATGAAAAACAAGGGCCTACAATCAAGACTATTCTACCCAGAAAGAATGTCATTTAAAATTGAAAAAGAAATAAGGAATTTCCCAGACAAGAAGAAGCTAAAGGAATTCATTACCACTAAGCCAGTATTACAAGAAATGTTAAAAGGATTTCTTTAAGAAGAAGAAGGGGAAAAACAAATAAACAAAGATAAAAATTATGAATATAGCAATAACTATGTACCTATGAAAAATCACTTTAAATGTAAAAGGATTAAAGGCTCCAATCAAAAGTTATAGAGTAGCTGAATGGATAAGAAAACAAGACCCATGCATATGCCCTGTACAAGAGACCCACCTCAGATCGAAAAGTACACATAGACTGAAAGTAAAGGGATGGACAAAGATATTTCATACAAATGGATATGAGAAAAAATTTGGAGTAGCAATACTTATATCAGACAAAAGAGACTTTAAAACAAAGACTATAATAAGAGACAAAGAAGGACATTGCATAATGATAAAGGAATCAATTCAACAAGAGAACATAACCCTAGTAAACATCTATGTACCCAACATAAGAGCTCCTAAATATAATAAGCAAATATTGGCTGACATTACGGAAGAGGTTGACAATAACACAATCATAATAGGGGACTATAACACCCCACTGACACCAATGGACAGAGTTTCCATATAGAAAATAAACACAGAAACCATGGCCTTAAAAGACACACTAAACAAGATGCATTTAATGAATATTTTTAGAGTACTTTGCCCCAAAGCAGCAGAATATATTCTCCTCACGTGCACGTGGAACATTTTCCAAGATAGACTACATGTTAGGCCACAAAACAAGCTCAATAAATTTATGAAGACTGAAATCATACCAGTGTCTTCTCTGACCACAATGGTATGAAACTGGAAATCAATTACATGAAAAAAACTGAAAAACACACAAATAATTGGAGGCTAAATAACATGCTACTAAATAATGAATGGGTCAACAATGAGATCAAGAAAGAAATAGAAGGGCCGGCCTAGTGGCTCAGTTGGTTAAGAGCTCGCTCAAGAGTTTGAGCTCTGAGCAACAGTGGTTCGAGTCCAGCCTGAGCTGAGCAGCCACTGACCTGCCAACAGGTAGCAGGATGGCTCAGCTAAAAAAAACAAACAAAAAACAACAATAACAAGAAAGAAATAGAAATATACCTTGAGACAAATGAAAATGAAAACACAATGATCCCAAATCTATGGGACACAAAGAAAGCAGTACTAAGAGGGAAATTCATAGCAATGCCAGCTTACCTCAAGAAACAAGAAAAATCTCAAATAAACAGTCTAACATTATACCTAAAGGAACTGGGGAAAGAACAGCAAACAAAACCCAAGGAAAGAAATAATAAAGATCAGAGCAGAAATAAATGAGAGGTTTTTAAAAAAACTACAAAAGAAAATGAAACCACGGGCTAATTTTTAGAGAATATAAACAAAATTGACAAACCTTTAACTAGATTTATCAAGAAAAAAAGAGAGAGGACCCAAATATATATATATAATTTGAAATGTAAGCGGAGAGGTGACAATGGATACCACAGAAACACAAAAAAAATTAAGAAAATACTATGGTCAACTATACACCAACAAATTGGACAATCTGGAAGAAATAGATAAATTCCTAGACGCATACAATCTTCCAAAGCTGAATCAAAAAGAAAAAGAAAATCAATCAACCAATTACTACTAATGAAATCAAATCAGTAATCAAGCTCCTAACTATCAAAAGTCCTGGACCAAATGACTTCACAGGTGAATTTCACCAAACTTTCAAAAAAGAATTAACTCCTACTCTTCTCAAACTATTCCAAAAATTTCCTGAAAAGGGAAGGTTCCCCAGCTCATTTTACACCCTGTTTCCAAAACCAGACAAAAACAATACAAAAAGAGAAAAATATAGGCCAATATCCCTAATGAACATAGATGCAAAAAATCCTCAACAAAATATCAGCAAAACGAATTGAGCAATACATTGAAAAGATTATGCACACAATAGAGTGGGATTCATTCCTGGGAAGCAAGACTTGGTTGAATATCCACAAATCAATTAATGTGATACACCACATAAACAAAATAAAAATCATGTGGTTGTATCAATAGATGCAGAAAAAACATTTGACAAAATCCAGCATCCATTTATGATAAAAACTTTCAGCAAAGTGGGAGCAGAGGGAACATATCTCAATATAATACAGGCCATATATGACAAATCTACAGCTAACATCATACTCAACAGGGAAAGTTATAAAGCATTCCCCTTGTTCCTGAACAAGACAAGGATGTCCACTTTCACCATTTTTATTCAACATAGTACTGGAAGTCCTAGCCACAGCAATCAGACAAGAAAAAGAAATAAAAGGCATCCAAATTGGAAAGAAAGGAGTAAAACTGTCATTATTTGCAAATGACATGATACTATATGTAGAGAACCCAAAAAATTCCACCAAAAAACTATTAAAATTGATAAATGAATTTAGTAAAGTAGCAGGATACAAAATATTCAGAAATAGGTTGTATTTTTATTCACCAAAAATAAACTATCAGAAAGAGAAATCCAGAAACAATCCCATTTACATTTGCATATATAATATATATTATAGATATACACAGATGATATAGATATAGAGATAGATATAGATATTTAACAAAGGAGGTAAAAGACCTGTACTCAGAAAATTATAAAACATTGAACAGAGAAGTTAAAGAAGATAAAAATAAATGAAAACATATACCATGCTCATGAATAGGAAGAATTAATATAGTTAAAATGTCCATACTACCCAAAGCAATCGATAGAGTCAATGCAATCCCTATCAAAATACCAATGGCATTTTCCACAGAACTAGAAAAAATAATCCTAAAATTTATATGTAAACATAACAGACCCTGAAGAGCCACACTATTTGATATCAAATTATACTACAAGGCCACAGTAATCAAAACAGTATGGTATTGGCATACAAACAGACCAATGGAAGAGAAATAGACCCATGCCTATATGGTCATTTAATCTATGACAAAGGAAGCAAGAATATATATTGGGATAAAGACAATCTATTAAATAAATGGTGCTGGGAAAACTGGAGAGACACATGCAAAAAAAATAAAACTGGATCACCTTACTACACCATATACAAGAATAAATTCCAAATGCTTAAAGACTTAAATGTAAGACCCAAAGCCATAAAACTCCTAGAAGAAAATATAGGAAGTAAACTCAGACATTACTCTTAGTAATATTTCACTCATATACCTCCTTAGGCAAGGGAAACAAAAGAAAAAATAAACAAATGGGACTACATCAAACCAAAAAGTATTTGCACAGCAAAGGAAACCATCAAAAAAATGAAAAGACATCCTACTAAATGGGAGAAGATATTTGCCAATGATACATCTGATAAAGGGTTAACATCCACAATTTATCAAAAACTCATACAACTCAACATCAAAAAAAACCAAACAATCCAATTAAAAAATGGGCAGAGGACCTGAATAGACATTTCTCCAAAGAGGACATACAGATGGCCAATAAACATGAAAAGATGCTCAGCATCATTAACCATCAGAGAAATGCAAATAAAAACCATGATGAGATATCACCGCACACCTGTCAGAATGGCCACCATCAGTAAATCAATAAAGTGTTGGTGAGGATGTGTAAAAAAGGGAACCCTGGTGCATTATTGGTGGGATTGCAAATTGGTGCAGCCATTATGGAAATAGTATGGAGGTTCCTCACAATTTAAAAACAGAACTACCTTATGACCCAGCAATCCCACTCCTGGGTACTTATCCAAAGAAATCCGAAACTCTAGCTAGAAAAGGTATATACACCCCTGTGTTGACTGCAGTGCTAGTCACAATAGCCAAGACATGGAAACAACTGAAAATGCCCATCAATAGACAATTGGATAAAGAAGATGTCATACGTATACACAATGGAGTATTATTCTGCATTAAAAAGAATGAAATCTTACATTTGCAACAATATTGATGGACCTAGAGGGTATTATGCTAAGTGAAATAAGTCAGACTGAGAAAGACAAACACCATATGATCTCACTTATACATGGATTCTGAGGAACAAATAAACAAGACAGAAACAGACTCAGATATAGAGAACAAACTGATGGTGCACAAGGGAGGGGGGTTGGGGGCATAGGTGAGAAAGGTGAGGGGGTTAGGAAGTACAAATTGGTAGTCACAAAATAGTCACAAGGTTGTGAAATACAGTATGGAGAATATAGTCAATGATATCATAAAAACTATGTGTAGTGTCAAATAGGTAATAGACTAAGCATGGGGATCACTTTTAAAATTATTCTATACATGCTTAACCACTACACTGTACACCTGAAACTAATATAAAATAAAATTGAATGTTGACTATAGTTAAAAATACACATATAGTCACAGAATGGAAAGTGCAGTATAGGGAGTATAGTCAGTAGTATTGTAATAGCTACATAAAGTGTCTGATGGGTAGTAGACTTGTTGAGGTTATCACTTTGTGAGGTGTGTGTAAATGTCTAATCACTATGTTGTTTTGTACACCTGAAACTAATAAGAAATAAATAAATAGATAAATAAATAATAGATAAGAAAGAAAGAAAGAAAGAAAGAAAGAAAGAAAGAAAGAAAGAAAGAAAGAACGAAAGAACGAAAGAACGAACGAACGAACGAACGAACGAAAGAAAGAAAGAAAGGAAGAAAGAAAGAAAGAAAGAAAGAAAGAAAGAAAGAAAGAAAGAAAGAAGTAAATAAATAAGAAATCGTAGCACAGCTAGTTGTTGGGAACACAGATCTGGAACCAGGTCTTCTGCGTTCAGGTCCCAGGAAACCCACTCCCTGGCTAGCTAACCTTGGGAAATCGCTTAATCAGTGACTCTGCAGTTTACCACTCTCTAAAATAGAGATAATAAAACCTGCCTCATAGGATTACTCTGAGAATTAACAGGTAATACATGTAGCACACTTAACAGTGACTAGCACATAATAAATGCATTGCAAATGTTAATAATTAGTATCATTGTGGGGACATACTTTTTTAAAGCTTTTTTAAATATCAAATAGAGATTAAATTCAGAGGAAATGAAGATTTTTATTGTAGGAGATTCACTGTTACTTTCCCCCAAATGTTACTTTCTCACTTCCTGTCCCCTGAAAGGCTGTCTCTTCTACAAGCCAGGAAAACTTGGGAGAATAAAAATTTAAATGGAAGGTTTTATTTAATGAAATTCCCAACAAAAAAAATTGTATACAAGCATTCAGAAAGGGCAAAATGATGAGAAAGCTAAAACAAAACAATAAAACAAAAATTAGAATGGAAGAGCTGTCCCAGGGGACAGGAAACTTCTTCATAAACGAGAAATCCATCAAAGTCCACCTCCCTTCCGTGAACCCTCCCTGCAGTGCTCCCAAGACTGGCATCCATGCGCAGAGCACCCATCTGGAAGTGTGCACTTCACAACGCAGCACTGAGACCAGATGGCACAGCATGGAGGCTTCATTTCTGAGTGCAAATGATTCTGTAAATCAGAGGATGAAACCTTCCAAGGAAGCACAGCTTCCTAACAGGCTTACACAAAACCCAAGTCTCTGACCTACAGGTCAAAAAAAGTCTCCACAGAACTGCTGCTTCCCTGCACCCACCAAACATATGGTCTCATTCACAGTACACACTAGAGAAGCATTAGAGACTCCAGTTCCAGATTCAGAAAGAGAAGGTAGCTAGTAAAGGGAGCACACAGAGAAATGGTGATGGTGTAGCAGATGACCCCACCCTGCAAAGCCCTGGATGAAGGAATTCTTTCGTTAAGAAAGTATTTACTGAGAGTTCATCATATGGCACACAGGTTATCCCAGGGAGCATGCAGAGGTCAACAGACAACCTCTGCCTTCATGGCACCTACATTCTAGATGAGGGAAGAAACCATCTCAAGGCAAGTAAGTAAATGGATGCTAGAATATCTAATATGAAGATGTCTCAGGATTACGGGGAAAGGCAAAATAGTGCAGCCACTTTGGAAGACAGTCTGGTGGTTCTTACAAAACTAAACACACTCTTACCATTCAATCCAGCAATCGTGCTCTTTGATATTTACCCAAAGGAAATGAAAACTTATGTCCACCCAAAAACCTGCACACGGATATTTGTAGCAGCTTTATTCATAACTGCTAAGCAACATCTGGGAAGCAACCAAGATATCCTTTAGTAAATAAATGGATAAATAAACTGTGGTGCATGCAGACAATGGAATATTGCTCACTACTAAAAAGAAATAAGCTTTCGGGCAATGGAAAGTCATGGAGAAAGCTTAAATGCACATTACTAGAGTGAAAGATGACAATTTGAAAAGGCTACATACTATATGATTCCAACTATGTGACATTCTAGGAAAGATAAAACTATGAAAGTGGTTAAAAAAAAAACCAACAACAGTGGTTGCCAGGGATTGGAGGGGGAGGAGGAATGACTGGGAAGAGCACAGAGGATTTCAAGGGTAGTGAAAATACTCTGTCTTCTACTATAATGATGGACCCATGTCATTATGTATTTGTCCAAGCCCATAAACTGTATGCCAACAGTGACCCCTAATATAAACTATGCATCCTGGGTGATTATGAGGTGTCAACGTAAGTTCATCAGTTATAACAAATGTACCACTCTGGTGGGGACGTTGATAATTGGGAAGGCGATGCACGTGCGGGGACAGAGGGCATATGGGAAGGCTCTGCACCTTTCTCTTAATTTTGCAGTAAACATAAAACTATTCTAAAAATTTTTCTTTAATAAGAAAAGATGAAGGGAAGGTGTAAATGTGGGAATAATCAGTGCATCCTCAGTAGTCAGTGTTTGGAGCAGAGACCACCTGATGGGTTAATAAAAATAGAGCAAAACAAGGGTTCCCGTGAGGAATGAGGGAAATCAGGAGAGCAGACATCTCCAAGATGAGCAAGAAGTTTTTCAAGAAGGAGGGACCCTATATTCTTCATGTCTGAGCCAAGTACCTTGCCAGGCACACAGCACCCCTTGATTCATGTTTATTGCATGACACAATTTATTAATTTCATAAAGGCAATCTAAGTCATCAGCTTCTACAAGGTCCCTTTGCCCACCGACCACTTAAAAGCTTTACATCAGTTTTAATTGATGGTAGCTGGATCACCTTTTGGGTTCTCCAATCTATGCCCCAAAGGGCAAAAGTTTAGACATCAAATTGAGGACATCTGCTATGCACTTCAGCAGTCTGTTCACTATATTCTGTGTCTTGATTTTTGTTAAATAATTATAAGCTTATTGAGTATTTACTACATACCAGGCACTCTGATACTCACTTTTTAAGGATTTTTTTTCACTTCATCTTTCTGCCCAAAATATGAGCTTGATAATACCTTTATCCACATGTTACAGATAAGAATATTGAAATAGAGAGACAGGAAGTAATTTGTACAAGATCAAAAAGCTAGTTAAGAATTGGAACTGCAATTCCAACCCAGGGAGTCGGATTCCAGAGATACTACTGAAAACATGACTTTAAAAAACCATCCTTGGGCCGGCAGAGTGGTGCGTTGGTTAAGAGCTGGCTTGGGACGCCAGAAGGCCCTGGTTTGGATCCCACATGTGAGGGCCAGTGACACTGCCCTCTACAGCTAAGATGCTGAACAACAGCTCAACCTGGAGCTGGGCTGCCGTGGGTCGCCGACGACGGCGTAGGCTGCAGTCTCCTGCTGCAGTGGGTTGCCATGGGCTACCGTGTGTGGCCAGCAGCCAGCGTGAGTGGCCAGCAGCCGCAGTGAGCGGCCGTCCAGAAGTCGGTGACTGATCTGCCTCCCCTGGGAAGAGCGCAATGATGGTGCCAGCTTGGGCCAGTGAAGCAACGTTCTCCACAACTAGACTGAAGAACAAACCAACAGCAACTTGTCTGTTCCCCTTCCCCTGATTCCCCAGCGCTGTTCCCATCACCCAATTCCCCAATAAAATCTTTTAAAAAAACAAACAGAAAACCATCCTTAGTTCAGTAGGCATAGTAAAGAAGGCATCTGAAGGGACCTAGTGCATAAAAAAATAAATTAAAAGTATAGCGCCAATAAATCAATCAACTCCTCGAAAAGCTTTGCCCCTGAACATTATGTGCATCATCGCTAAGCAGAATACAGGTGAGTGTATTTCATAATTAACTATAAATCCTTTGAACACCTTTGACTAAATGACAATGTGCAGACACTAGAAACTTGCTTAGCTAAGAAGGAAAGTGTCTTAAATTACAAAGCTGTTAAAAATGTATTAAAGGTAAAGGTGACAACACAGATTCAAACACAACATTATTGCTTGTGATGTGGCTGCCAGGCAGGTAAGCACTGGCACAGGAGCCACGTCACAGCAGGTCAAGGGCTCAGAGGGCTGGCCTTGTGCCCTCACTGCTGGAGCTATTAATATGCTCAACCCACACCTGGGAAAGTGACACTGTGTGACAAACAGGCAGGTAGGAATCCAAGAAGAAAGAAACAGAGCCTACATGCTGCACAAACTCTAGTTACCCCCAAACTTCTAAAGAGAATGCCCGTAAACAGGAACTGAACTATGTATTCGGGAAACCAGATTAACGGGAGATTAACACAAAGTCTCTGTATCTTGAGCAGCTGTGACAGGAGAAACTGGTGTAGCCAATGTTTTCTTAACCAGAGAACCAGCCTGCCCCAGGAGACATCTCAGGGAAGTGTGGCATTTGAACCAGTATGTTCTGTCCTATTTAGAAAAGATGTTTCCAGCAAATCCCTTTACGTTACTTCTCATGTAAATAATAAAACCCAGGGAAACTGCCTGGCTTCCTCTTTTCAACCAAAGTCTACTTGTAACTGCTAAGCCTGCCTCCTTTTAAGTGTTAAATATACTAAGTTTTATTTAGCACTTATAATATACAAAGCACTTTCACATATGCTAGTTAGGATGTTTAATCGTCCCATTGACCTCATGAGTTATTCCTAGTCCCACTTTATAGATAAAGACATTGAGGCCCAAGATCACCGAAGGTGGACCAGAACTCAGACCAACACTGCCTCTTGCCAAAGGTAACCCTCTACCTGATGGGTGGACCATGTCATGTGAATATTATCACAACTTAAGAATTCAAACCAGGTTTTTTGTCACCATAGGAAAATTGGGTGATTAAATATTTCTCTCCACAAATTAAAAGCTAGGCTGTTACAGGAGCCTCAGAGAAGCAAGTCATAAAGGAGAAAGAGAAAGATTAGAGAGAAAACTTGACAAACCCACAAAGAACCAGGGCAGAAAAACAGAGACAAATTGGAAGCTAAGAAAACTGAAACAGCCTTCTCAACATGAATTTGATTTGTCATGGGGCCTCTGACCCCTTCAGATTCAATCTCTTAAGGGTCTCTTTGTATTTTTCCATTTTACTGCCTGCTCACTGCTCCCTCATCAGGGTGAGTCCCTGGTCCTTGATTTTAGTGATTTACCTAAAAGTGACAATAAAAGATGTTTATGTGCCATGTCATTTAGAATATAAGGAACAGTCAATTATTAGACTTACTAGAAAAGAGAGTCCTGATGGCTGCAGCAATCAGGCAAGTGTCCCTGTAGAGAGCTGCCATTTGCAACCACCCAGGCCAGTTGAGGAGGGGGAAGGGGACTACCATGAACCTCTTGAGAAAAATTGCATTTGCTTTGAGTTGTCAATAAAAAGTAAGGAGTGATTTTACTGCAATAAAACAACTCAAAATTGCAATAACCCTGCACGAATTCAAAGTTGCATTCATGAAATGAAATCAGGCCATATTGAATTCACTTCCCCAGAGAGAGCTAATGAATACAAAACTGGACTTTCACAGTTTAAAACTCCATCAGTACTTTGAAAATGGTAGCAGAACACCTACTGAATCTCGGAGGAATATCTGAGCAGGGTGGGATGAGGGGCCTGCCACAATTCACTATGTAAGAAGTATGGACTTCTACCTGAAGTCATGCTGAGTTTTCAACAATAAATTCATGCTCATAAAAGAATGTGGCAAAAGTTAGCAATGGGTAATAGAGATGAAATTAGAGACTTATTTTATTTTTATTGGGGAACAGTGTGTTTTTCCAGGACCCATCAGCTCCAAGTCAAGCAGCTGTTTCAATCTAGTTGTGGAGGGTGCATCTCAGTGGCCCATGTGGGGATCAAACCAGAAACGTTGGTGTTATGAGCACCATGCTCTAACCAACTGAGCTAACCGGCCATGCTGAGAGGCTTATTTTTTAAGTCAACTATGTATGTCTCAATATTACCATCAATTAAAGGGTAAATGCTAATATCAATAAGATTTAAAAATCACAATTCAAGACTCAAGAGTTGACATTTCTATTGTTTAAAAAAATATCTCATTTGAAAACAAGCTGTGGTGACAAAAATAACAAATACTCATAGAAACATAACAGTCATAGTTTTGTCCTTAAAATGCAACATTCCTTGGCCAGCTGAGTGGCACGGTGGTTAAGAGCTGGCTTGGGCTGCCAAAGGGCCCCGGTTCGATCCCACATATGAGGGCCAGTGACACTGCCCTCTACAGCTAAGATGCTGAACGACAGCTCAACTTGGAGCTGGGCTGCCGTGAATCGCCAGCGACAGCGTAGGCTGCAGCCCCTGCTGCAGTGGGTTGCCATGGGCTACCGTGTGTAGCCAGCAGCCAGCGTGAGCGGCCCTCAAGCCGCGGTAAGCGGCCATCCAGAAGCCGGCGACTGATCTGCCTCGCCCGGGAAGAGCACAATGATGGTGCCAACTTGGGCCAGTGAAGCAANGACAGCAACTTGTCTGTTCCCCTTCCCCCAATTCTCCAGCGCTGTTCCCATCCCCCAATTCCCCAATTTAAAAAAAAAAAAAAAAGCAAGATTCCTGGAGGGCAAAGGAAACCACCAACAAAATAAAATGGCAACCTACTGAATGGGAGAAAATATTTGTAAGTCATGTATTTGTCAAGGCATTAATATTCAAAATGTATAAAGTACTCATACAACTCAATAGCAAAAAACAATCCTGTTAAAATATGGGCACACCTGAATAGACATTTTTCACAAGAAGACATGCTGATGGCCAACAGGTATAGGAAAAGATGCTCAACATCACTAATCATCAGGAAAATACAAATCAAAACCACAATGAGCTATCACATCATACCTGTCAGTATGGTTATTATCAAAAAGCCAACAAATAAGTACTGGAAAGGGTGTGAAGTAAAGGAAACCCTTGTGTACTGTTAGTGGGAATGTAAATTGGTGCAGCCACTATGGAAAATAGTATGGAGATTTTCCAAAAATTAAAAACAGTACTGCCATGTGATGAAGCAATTCTACTTCTGGGTATTATTCCAAGGCAATCAAAAACAGCAACTCAAAAATATATGTGCACCCTCATGTTCACTGAAGTATTATTTACAATCGCCAAAATAATCTGTTTCCATTCATGGATAAGGAAATTTTGGTAAATTAATACACGTGCATGTGCACATGTATATGTGCATGTGTGTATATATAAAATGAAATATTATTCAGCCATAAAAAAGAATATCTTGCCATTTGTGACAACATGGATGGACCCTGGGGGCATTATGCTATGGAAAAAAAAAAAAACCAAGTTCATAGAGAACAAATTGGTGGTTGTCAGAGGTGGGGGGGGTGTGAAATAGGTGAAGGGGGTCAAAGCGTACAAACTTTCAGTTATAAAAAAAAATGTCAAGGGGTTTTAATGTGCACCATGGTGAATACAGTTAATTATATCACGCATTTGAAAGTAGCTAAGAGAGTAGATCATAAAAGTCCTCATCACAAGAAAAAAAATTTGTGACTGTATATCGTGACAGATGTTAACTAGAATTGTTGTGGTGGTCATTTTGCAATACATACAAATCAAGAATCATTATGTTGTACACCTGAAACTAACATGCTGTGTGTCAATTATGCCTCAGTAAAAAATTAATGCATTTTCTTGATATATTTGAAATGTTTACATTAGATAATGGCAAACTGCTAGAGAAATGAAGCAGCCAGGATTCCCTTGTGTAACCTTCTATATGCTCAGCTGTTCCACACTTAGTTCAGATCCCACCTACATCATCGCTGCCTTTCCTGAATGGCCTCCTATAACCCTTATCTTGGCACCCATCTAGTTGTTTGAATTAACTTTTTTAAAAAATAATACATATGCCCTGCCATGGTCTTTTTTTTTTTAAACCACAAGAAAATTAAGATTATAGAGGAATTAGCATTTGGGTTTAGGTGGAAACATCCCTAAGTAAAGGTGATTTTTAAAAAATCTAATATGACTCCTTTTGCCATCTTGTTCATTTTCCTCGGAAATACATTAAACTAGTTTACTAATTTATCATGATGATTCTTGAGATCAATGTGACTTTTAACAATTTCAAAGTCCAAGTATGTTAGGGTTACAGTTCATTTACTTTTTCAGCACTTAGTGAGCCCATTGCCTGTGCAGAGGTTCTGATAGAGCTATGATTTGCACAGCAATGGAGAGTAGGCAGAACCCTACCCCACACATGCTCTTATTTGACCCTTATGGCAACTCTGAAAGTAAGGAAAGCAGGTATCGTCGTTGATATTTTATAGAATAGAAAAATAAAGAGATTCGATGTCCCAGAGCCTATAAACAAGAGAATAAAAATCCCAATCTAAGCCAACAATGCATTTCCCACTTTGTCTCTGGAAGTTTCATTTTTATATAAACCCTCAGAATTCCAAGTGATCGAGCTCTACGAATACCAGGAAGTCAAAATTTCAGTGTTTTCAAATGGAAAAATGTGAAACTTGATTTGGTATTTTACTGTGAAGTTATCCTTATTGACGGCTCATGTGGCATTTCTGAGGCCCTGTGTGCAGCTGTTTGACAACACTGCTTCATCACTGTCCTGAGCTGTCAAACAGCCTGCACAGCCTATTTCTTGCCATGTACATGCATGAATGGTTGAATAGATTCTGTGTACAAAGGCAGCTAAACAATGAAGCGTGACATAAAAGGTCAAAGATAACCAAACCAAATTACACTACAATTGTTTGCAGACGGTTGACTCTGTTCATTTTAATTGTTTTCCAACATAAATGTGCAACATAGAGGTGATCACGAGCAGGAATCATATTCAGCAATTTCAGCTCACTCTACAAACTGGTTTGTTTACATTCCTCAAAAATGACAGCTGCAGGAAAATTGTCAGTGTAGGGGTCAGAGTTAGCCTCCAAAAGGACAAGAAGCTCCCCGAGTTCTAGTTTCCTCTTAGTGCCCTAGAACTACAAGATAATGGTTATTGGTTCACTCCTAGGTACATGGTTTGCAATTTCTTCCTTATATGATCTTCTCAAAGGCTCAAAAAGGCAGAATTTCTTCAGTGAGCTTTGCCTTTCAACTTCTGAGTCCAGCAATAAATTGTTATAGGTGTAAGAACCAAGTCTTTTATAAGACTCCTAATAAAAATTGAAATTAATTATCCCAGTTCCCTTGCTAGTGCTTCATGTTAATAATAATGTCTACATTCTAGGGGAAACATTTTTATTTTTAGGTATCTACCAAGCATTTGACACTTTTCTGCTTTTAACTTGCAATCCTTCAATAAGCAGAGATTGACTCGATCTGATGTATACAATTTCCAGAAGCATTAAATATAATTTACTAGCAGGTGCTTACCACAATATTTTTCTGTATGTTTTTTATCCTTTGACTTATGCTTAGAAGAAGCTAATTTATTGTTGAAGCAGCAAGTCAACTCTTGGCTCCACGGAAAATAAAATTAACATGACACTTTACTAAGACAATGAATTATTAAATGTTCTTCCATGAAGATAAACTCAAGAGTGCTTGTATTAAATAAATAGCCAAATTTTATAAAATACTTGCAATACCTAAAAACATGTTGAGTTCAGTTTTCTCCACCAAGGACCCGAAGGTAAGTGCTGGTACTTTCTGGCTGCTCGGGCAGCTAAGCAGAGCGCACGTTAGCAGGTCACTGCCCAGAAGAGGAGTCGCCCCATAACTACACAGGCGCAAGCTTAATGGAGCGAAACCAACAAGCAAACTGGGAGGACTGGTTGGCATCTGAGGGTACTTGAGGTCATTCTCCCTCTGACCTCTTGTCGTAATTCACCTGCACTCTCTAGAGGCATTTTTCCTTTCCACCCCCTGTTAGAAGGATTTGTTAAACCCATTTTAGGTCTCCTGTTGGATTGCCAGAGCCTTGAAGGCAGGACCCATGACTGATCCCCATCTGTCTCCCCACCACCACACCCAATGTCTTGGCCCCAGTGGGTGATCAGTAAATATTTGTTGGGCAACTGAAGAAGACTCACATAAAGAGCCTGGATCTCTCTTGCAGGGCCTCTCCTGGGTGCTCACCTTTGCCAGTGGAAAGTGGAAGAATGGAGAGCCCCTTTAGTGCTACACCATTTGCAAGAACGCTTATGAATGAAAAATATAATATTTCGAGAAAGGTAAGCTACATCTACGTTTGTTCACTCTCGACTTTCCGCTTTCCCTTATAAGGAGAGAATAGGGATACGTGATTTATTCTGTTTTCGAGATCTGGGTTACTCCCTGACATCAAGAAAGCCAAGAACACCAAGTGAAGAAAAGAGGATGCTTATATGTTTCCCAGAAGACCTAAATGATTAGCAGGAAGTGACTTGTGCAATATTAAGTGTAGAGCTCATTTCATTTCTATTATGAATCTACTAAAAATAGTTTCATATTTTAATCCATGTTGTTTCCTCATAATCATAGAAGCAAAGGGCCAAATTCTAGTCTTCAATGCACACTCACAGTTGTTATTAAATTAATTTGGAGCTGTGTTCATGCATTTAACAGCTGAATTTGCTACCATGGAATATTTCTTGATTTTGATACTACATTTCTACATGTCTTAAATATTACTCAAGGAGTACAAATGGTTCCAGTATAAAAGTATGAAGAAAGGAAAACTAAAAACCTAAATCCATGGTCAAGAATTTTAAAAACAAATTTATAACTCACTCACAGATTAATCTGACTATCCTTTTTGTTTTGCATTCTCCTTAGGTCCTAGATAATATTTCTTAAACAATCCTGTTAAGAACACAGAACTTGCTGAATCTTCTGGAAAAATTCAGTTTAAGTTAGGAATAACAAACACTTCTACCACACAAATACTTAACAGATACTGTTTATCAGTCTTTACAGCTGAACCTTAGAAACCTTCTCTTCACGGGACTCCAAGAAACCACTATTGAACATTTTATCTTGGTGCTCAAGACAAAACCTATTTGCCACCTCTACTGTAGACCAATTCTCATCCTTTTTTTTGAATCAGACATACTTGTGAAAATTCAAGGATATTATGAACCCTCTATCCCGAAAAATTCACATATGCAAAAAACTATTTTCATACTCTTCTGGTAGTTTTTGACACTCTGAAGTTTATCTATTAATCTTCTTGAGTTCCATTGAGTAAAGGAAGAACTTCTGCTCTAGACCAGTATTTTCCATGAAAATTCAGGAAATAATGGAAAGTCTACATCATGACAAGTACTTGATTTCTCACTTTTGTCCTCAAATTCCCCTTCCCCTTCACTTTCCCTTCACCCCTCAAAAATATTTTATTTGCCTAAATATCTAAGATTGATAGCAGTTTCTAAGCGGTGGACCAGCCAAAGAATGAGTCAAACTCTGCAAAAGTAGTTGGCATACCTTAGCATTGAAATTCTCTGAGTCACCGCCCACAGAATCTCACGGGGTGGAGGAAACTATGTGGATAGACAACATAGCACGTTTGTGAAGTTAGAATGACAATTGCAAATCACCAGGTAAATACCTCTCATGGATACCAAAGATGTTATTTTTCATTGTTGTTTAAAATGCTATTTAACCTTGTTTCTTCAAAAATGGAAAGTAAGTGCTACCCTAGATTCAGATGCATCATTTAAAAGCATCACAAGTGCTCTAAGAAAAAATTTAACTGTTTCCATCTTGAGTCTTTTGTAAGGCTGCAGACCATGTCCTGGATATGGAGGTGCTAATTAATCCAGTGGTAATTTATAGGCTAACAAGCAATCTGTGGCTCCATGGGCAAACAAATGCAATAGTGTTACAGTGTATAAACCATGCTCACGTGGACCCCTCAAATATGGATGCCCTTCCCTCATGACTAGTTTTTTGACCATAGAGCTCTGTTAAGTTTCATCTCTAATAAATTTCACATGACATACAATACTGAGTTTTCAGGTCCATACTAAAAACTTTGACACTGTTGTTCATGGGGTGTCCTAGAAAACATTCAGCTATCAATTGTTTATTCTATTTTCCTAATTTTTCTTTCTTGTTTTTTACTGTTGTTTTTTTTCTCTTGCCTCACTCTCATTCTTTTTTGTAAACAATTCTTCTGTTCTATGGAGATTATCTTTTTTTCATATGGTCTTTCACCAAAGCGGTACAAATGATAGTGTCACAGGACACACATCACTCTAATTATTGATATTCCCCCTCAATCTCCAGTACGTTTTTTGTGGCCTCTTCTACTCTTTGAAATTGCCTCCATTGCCTCACAAGGCATGCCTTTGTCACCAGGATGTAGAACACAAGAGAATCCAAAGATTCTTCAACCTGTAGATGTTTTAAACATAGATTCTAGATAGATTTTAAAACAACCCTAATAGAGAGAGTTGTCTTGAAAGCGAAGTAGTTGTATGTGATTAAGAGAGGGAGAGAAAGAAAGGAAGTAGGTAAAGGTGAGGTATGGGTCTTACAGTTTGAGAGGAAACTTCAGAGCACTTGGACCTGGAAACCAGGAACTGTGGCCATCAGGAGCAGATGCCAAAATCCAGCAACGAGGACCAAGGACCATACGACATGGGCCAAGATAGAGAATGCTCAAGGAGCAGGCCCCTCCCTTTTCACAAAAGCTGTGGTTCTAGTAGAAACCTTGTGGAACTTAAACAGGATCCTATAAGGGGAAGCAAGAAAACCCCCGACTTGACTGAGTGTATAAACAGAAGAGTCATTGCTTTGACCAAGTTTACCTAAATCTGAACAAATTTAGCTTTCTACTACCTGATGGAAATGGTGTCTCATGAGAAAAATTGAGATTTCATAGGAAAACTGAGTAACAGTTTTATAAATTCAAGTTTTTTTCCTGTGAAATTTCTACCAGTTGCATGTGATTTCTAATCCCAATTACATTTCAGTCCTGGGATTACATTCAGATTGTTCAGCATTTTGTATATTCTCATACTTTCAATCATACTTGCAATCTCTTGACTTACTTCCCCAAATAGCTAAACATATCAATTGTGTGTTTTCCTCATTCAATTTTATGATATTTCTCCAAACTAAAAGAATTATTCAATGTTTTGTAATTTTTGATTTAGAATATTTAAATAAAGATGTTAGAAGATATCTGAACAAATGTGCCTGTGGATAAGCAAAAAAAAAGAGGGGGCTTTGGAGGGGAGGTAGTGGCAGGGAACAAACAACTGGTCTACTCTTCCCCAGGCAAGCTTAAGAGGATAAACAACCACCTTTTTGTTTTTTTGTGTTTTAAACCTTGCTATAGTACTTAGAACAATAAAATTACACATGATAGATGCTCATTAATAGTGATGTGTGGAAATAGATTGAAAGAAATAAAATGTAAATAAATTGGTGCAAATATGGCTTGTTTTCACTGGTTTTTTGCACTTTGCCATATAATTAGTACTTGTGAGTAATTTACCTTCCCCAGGCTCATCAAATGAGTAAATGGCTAAGTCTGGATAGCAGAGAGCTAAGCTTAAATAAATATTAGACATCAACACAATGTTGTGGGGAGGGCTTTTGCTTGATGGATAATCTGTAAATGGTTTCTGTGTTCTAACTGAAGAATTGATTCTTTGAAGTTCTTATAGCCCTTGATCCCTCAAATCTTGCTGAGTCTCCTGAGATGGTGCTAACCCTTAGGGGTGGTTGTTCTGGTAGGTAAAAGGAACACAACCTTTGCAGTCCGTGCTCAAACCTGCTTCACTCATAGTATGACCTCCAGAAAATTAATCTCTTCAAGGCTTGGGTTCTTTATCTCTAAAACAGGAATAATATTACTACCTCATTAGGTTGCTGTAGATCTTAAATTAGATTTAAACAATTTTTAAATGCTTAGCACTTTCATCTGTGAAGTGCTTGACACAGAAGATATTTAATAGCTGGTAGCTCTTGATATCATTATGTAAAATGATCAGATGCTATTCTGTAAATTCTCAGGGATGACTTCCTTGACTATTTGATGTGAAAGAAAGGCATCTTTTTCCTCATTTGTCTATATTATATTATATTATTTCTACATACACAATATACTATAGCTAAAAATGATGAGTTTATATTCCACATAATTATCTAGACATCCCTAAAGGTATTCAGAAATTGTTATTCATCATATTGTCATCAAGCCGAGTCATTCATCCAGCACACCTCTGACTGTCTCTGTACCATGCTGTGCATCCTGAGTGAGCAGATTGGACTCTGTCCTCTAGGAGCTTCGAATGAAAACTACCTACAAACGTACTATTATACACAGAGACATATGAACAAACACTGAATGAATAAACAATTTAAAAATGAAATAAGCAGAAAGCATGTTGGCAACGTGTAAGCATAGGGCTCAGCAAAGGGAGGTTATCCTCTAAATAGTTCAGCTTGTAGGTAATAAAACATCTTAACGTTTCCCTAGCTGGTTTAGAAAATATACAAGGAACAAATCATGTGTGATTTGACTCTAATGAACTCCCTTTATACCTATATTTCAGTTCTGTAGACATTATGGACATTCAACTAGCAGGTAAAGTAATATTAAAGAATCAAAACATACTGCTATATCACTAATTATTTAGGAAGGCATATTAGTTTTTATATTTTTTTTCTGGGAAAGCATCGAAAACTATGTAAAACATTATGCCAATATGAAATATTATTATTTTTATTATTTCATGAAATTCAGCTATCTATGTGCACATGCCAGGGGCTGAGAATGTTCTCGCAATCCGGAAAGAGCCACAGATGCTCTTGTTGCCTGCTTCTTTGCATACCTCAGAGGTTGGCCTCATTTCTGAAATGTGGCAGCTACATACATAATGGCAAAGAAACTATATAAAAAGCGAAACTCATTCAGCCTTCCAGATGTTCCTGTTACATGACACCAAACGAGTGATTGATTGATAATCCGAACCACCCTTTTGTATTTGAATTTTTGGCATTGTATATCACAGAATTCCATTTAAACCAGCAACTGTAACATCAGCATTTTATTCTTTCCATGAATTTGATGTTGACCATCCATGCTGAAAGAGTAGAGTGTGTCAATATTACCATTTGGTTAGATCCTTCCTGAGAAC
The DNA here is from genome assembly GCF_001890085.2 of Hipposideros armiger. Taxonomy (NCBI): domain Eukaryota; kingdom Metazoa; phylum Chordata; class Mammalia; order Chiroptera; family Hipposideridae; genus Hipposideros; species Hipposideros armiger. Next base: position 4,749,453 of record NW_017731391.1, on the reverse strand, counting down.
ATAAAGATCACCATCCATTGAAAAGCTACACTTTTTCTTTTTTCTGAGTAAACTGGTATGTTTCTCTTGGTTAAAGTCTTCACCATTTACCAGGCAATCCAAACAAGAAATTGATTCACCTTTGCCATCTCTTTCTTCCACAATTCCTGTAGTGGTTTGGGGTTCCACCCCATTTTACCATCCTGTACACGTTGTCCTATTTTAAAATCTCACCTTTACTTTGTACTTTTACTTCCATTTTATAATTTCAAGAGGCACTCAGTGCCGCATTTAAAAGCATGGACTCTGCAGTTAGATCAGTGGGTTCAAACTTGATGCCAACATTTATTCGCTATGTAACCTGTACAGCTTTCTCATCTATAAAATGGGGTTAACAGTAGGACCTGCCCCTTAGCATTGCTGTGAGTAGTTAATATGTGTCAGACAATTTGTACCTAGAACAAAGTCAGTGCCACACAAGTGTTGGCCACCGAGTTCTCCTGTTTTGTTGTCATCCTCCTCCCAAATTCAAAAACCTAACAGAAATGTGGCCATGCTCTCCAGCTCAGAAACCTGGGATTGCTCCTTCTGGTCTATAAATAGTGTCATTCAAACCTTTCACCTCCCTGCCCCAGGGTAACATTCCAGCTCACCCCCAACACATTCCCTTCAGCCACATTGCACTTTGTTATATTTTACACACCCATGTACTTCAGGTCTCCTAGCTTTGCTCACATTATTCCCTTTGATGAAAACACCCTTTCTTAATCTCTACCTAGGTATAGCCTATACTTCCTTCAAGGCACAGTTCACACAGCAAGTTCTTAGTGAAATCTTCTCTGAAATAACCCAAGCAGAAAGAATCATTCCCATGTGTGCTCTTCCAGAATTTTGTTCTTGTGCCACTGTAGGACTTATCGCATTATATAATAAGATATTATCATTATTTGCTTATGAAGCTGTTTTTACCCTCAGGTTTGTATACCTTGAAGACAAGGATTATTTCTTAACAACCTTTGTATCTGGGTTGTCTAGCATAGTGCTAGACAAATTCGAGGAGCTGAATAAATATATTTAAAATAAAGGGAGTGGGTATTTATTGAATGAATAAGAGTCCCTTATCAGAAATCCACTTCTCGCATTCACAAGATTCAAACTGAATCCTAGTTCCTTAAAAAAAAAAAAAAAGTTTCATTCTGCCTCAGCTCAAATGACCTCCCCTACTTTGAACTCCTCTACTATTTATTCTGTCATTCATCTGACATTTATAATATATTGCATTGTGATTTTGATTTCTTTTTCATGTATCTGTAACCCAGATGTCACCTAGAGCCTCTCTAACCATTAACATCTATCTAAGTGTGTTTTAAACCCCACTCCTGCCAGTCCTTAACATGCCACAAGATTCTGGTGAATTCCTCGGGAGCTTTTATGCTCATAGTCATCTCCAGCTCTGAATCTTTTCTGTGCAATTAGTTCAGTGTGTGGATCATCGTCCTCTACATCACAACAAGCCAATAAAGGCAAAACAATTAATATTAAAATCTGGAGGTTCACAATGGGGGTTTCACTGGCCATTGCTTGCCATGTAGCACCCCGGCTTCTCTTCAACTCATTAGCTTCTCTCTGTCTTCTCTCATCCACCCACTTCTGTCATCCTCACTCCTCCCTGCTCCCTTCTGGAACACTTTCTAGAAAATCTAATTTTCTTCTTTCTCTTTGGTAAAACAATTCAATTCCCTCGAATCCTTATTCTCAAAATCAACAGGCCTCCATTTGCATATGCAAATCAATCAAGGTGCTCAGCCAGATAAAATGGTCTCTCATTTAATAGGACTGTTTCTCCATCGAACACTGTGTTTGAACCCAAGATTTGTTTTCCCTCCTTACACACATATGTTTGTTTTTGGTTTTTGTTTGTTTGTTTGTTTGTTTTAGCTGAGCCATCCTGCCTCCTGTTGGCAGCTCAGCAGCAACTCAGCTCAGGCCAGGCATCGAACCGCTGTTGCTCAGAGCTTGCACTATATGTTTTATTCTAATAATTAGACCTGAAATCCTTTATGGAGTGAGATAACCTTATGCTATTTCGATCCCTCAAAATATAGTATATTTAAAATTATTCATTCATCCATCCAATGAATATTTATTGAGCAGCTGCTGTATACAAGGTATTACAAAATAAGCAATTGCCACCCTTACCCTCAAGGTGCTCCTAGGAGGAGGGTATACACATATGAACAAAGAATTGTAATGCACTGTGGAAAGAACCCTGAGACTGAGGAGCAGGCTTGCTCCTGTAGGGCATGGAAGGGAAAGCATCCTCCTAGTTCTCAGCCTTGTCTCCACCTCAGCCTTTCTTAGGGCCGCTATATTCTCCACACACAAACAGTATTTCTCCACAGCACAGATGCTTACTCTCACAGAAGGTGAGAGGGGGCGAACTCCTCTTCTCCTTGGAAGGATAGAGCAGAATAGGAAAAGGTGGTACATGGGGAGTTTCAGAAAGACCCGTAAACCTCTGTGGTTCTGATATGCCTACTCAGGGAGTGTGTCCTTTGAGAATCACTAATGTAAAACTTTGAAGATACAATTGAATTAGAACCCAATTTTTCAGAAACACATTAATTCCATAAAGCGAGGCACACTGGGTATATGGGTAGAAGAACCAGCCACTAGTTAATGTATCTGCATGGCAATCCTTGTGCCATTTGCTTAACTCACTAGCAGAGAGGCACGGATGACTTGCTGCAGGTCTGTTTGTAATGGCAGCATAATGAGATCTCCAGGGCCCTGAGCTGAAAATCACTGCGATTTCTCTTTGAGAATATACCTGAGTTGCTGTGAATTGGTTTTGCTGTATGCAATGCTAGAATGAGAAGAAAAAATCATTTCGTAGTGATTTTTTTCCCCAATGGGAGTACAGTCTCTCAGCTATTTTTAGATTATTGTTCTAAATCCCAAATACTGTTTTATTATATCATTTTCAAATAGAAGTAGGCATATGTTGAAAATTATTTATTAAATCCTCCCTCAAAAAAACACCAGCAAGAAGCATACGGGCATATTTCCAGAGAACAATTTACTTTCAGATTGAAATCTCCTGATAAACCATCCAACTCATGGAAGCAGAAATGTGGTTCCTGTTAGATCATATTCTTCTGCTTTAGAAAGTAGAGAGCAATGCAGAGACTAGAGAGGAAATCAGAATTCAAACCCAGAGCACTATTTAATGATGAAGAGGGAACCAGGCATAAACAGAAACAAGCAACAAACTTTTCCTTGAAAGAATCTGGCAAACCTGTAACTTGTCTCTGCTGATAAACACTCAGGCGCCATGCTTGGGTTTTGACCACTCACCTAAATGTACTAATTCAAAGAAGAACAAGCACATAGTTAAATTTATTAGAAGATATATTTTTTGACAGTTACTCATTTATGCCTACTCATTCTTGTATAGCCAAAAGAGATATTTAAATTTGATCACATGTGTTAATAATTGCTTTAAAGTACGCAATCCCTTCGGGCTATATTATACATGGATATGGAAGGGAAGAATTGAAACAATTTTCTGAGCAGCCCAGTCATTAAAGGACTTCTACGTGCTATGTCCAGCAGAAAGGAGGAGGAAAAAAATGGGGAAAAAATGTTTATCTTGCTGTTCTCTCAACTTGGAATGTTCTCCCCCCCACCCCCCAAAAATATGCATGACTTGCTTCCTCATATCTTTCTAATCTTTTCTCAAATGTCACCTTCTCAGTGAGGCCTTCCACAAATAGGGGAAATTGAAACCCTCCCCCTGCCTCAGGCTCTGTTATCGTTTCCTGGTTTATTTTTCTCCATAGCTCTTATATATTTTAATAAGCTACATAATGTACTTGTTTATTTTGTTTATCGTGTTTCTCTTCGGTAGAACATAACCTCCATGAAGGCAAAAATTTCAGCTTCTTTCATTTTTCTGCTCTGTCTGCAGGTCCCCAGCTCATAGTAGGTGCTCAAAAAATATGGATAGAATGAATAATTGGTGCACCTTAATTGATGGAAGTCTCTAACTTGGCACTTGGTAGAGCTCAAGTCTATGTTTCGTTTTGTTTTGTTTTTATGATTCCCTTCTGCACACAAAATTTTAACTACCCTATAACTAATTACCTTGATTCATAATTTCTATGAAATGCCGGGTAGGACAATATACCTTTATACTATAAAAGATAATGCAGTAGATGGGATTTTCAGAGTAAGTTGGCAGAGTTAAACTATCACAGGTTCTCTCCTACCACAACTATAGAAATTTACAAAATTTAAGTAAAACAAGACATAAAAAATAAACCAGTAACAATCCAACATAAGAAGGAATAGAGCCTTATGCCTACTCTGTGAAAAACCTAAGCGAAAGAGAGAGGGATAGGGAGAGGGAGAGGTAGAGATAGAAATTATTCCAGGAATTAGTGTAGCTTCTAATAGTAACAGAAAAAAAAAAAGAAAGAGAGATAGAGAAGACATAGATAGATAGATAGATAGATAGATAGATAGATAGATAGATAGATAGATAGATGATAGATGCATAGATTCAATTGATTCCAATGTAGGAAGAAGAAAAAAAGTATAGAACGTCCAAACAAAAGAAACATAAAAATCTACGTGTTTCCCCAGAATCAGAAAAAAATCTCCAGAGCTCACTATCTATTTTCGGTCTTGTTTTCTTTCCAGCTAAGAAGAACAAAGCTGCAAAGAGAAGGCAGGCTATTCACAATGACCTAGAGCTAATTATGTCCAACAAAATATATGTATCTAGCAAAGCAGGAGACCAAAACTACAAAGAAAATATGAACAGAAAAGACATAAAACAAGATCTTTTGAAGGTGCAAGAGGCCCAGGATAAAGAAGCCACAAAGAACCCCCTCCTTCCAAGCAGACGATCAGGACGCAGGTCCAGCCCGCAAGTTGCACCTTCTTTTGGGTAGTATGAACTGCAGGTGAGGAGAAGCAGGTGAAGACGGTACAGCTGTCTCTATACAAAGAACAGTTTCCAGGATCTACCCCAAGTTGGCTATCTCCCCAGGCCTCGGACATGAACCCACGTAACTGTAGTAAACTCCGGGCAGGGCTTTGGGCCAAACTGGAGAAGTGAGAACAGAAACCAGGCTCACAAAACATAGCTGCCCACAATCCAAATAAGCTGTCCTCCTTTCCCCTGTCCCTCTCACAGCAGAAAATAATCATAATACACATTGCCCAGCCCCTGTGATAAGCTCCAAATGATACCTGCCCAGCCCCTGTGATAAGCTCCAAATGATACCGACTGGTCTCAAATTTCATAGAAGGAATTAAAAAGATCTCACTCCTAGAAGCATCAGAGAAAACAAAAGGTCTTAGAATATGAATGACAGCAAACATTTATTGTTTACAATGTGGCAGGCACTGAGCACTTGACATATTCATTGAATCCTCACAAACACCAAGTAAGGTAGGGCCTATGATTGGTGCATAATTCTATATTTAAAAACTCTGGAGCCAAATGTGTCTTGAAATTTGGATTTTTTTTTCAGATTTTTAGAAAGGGAGTAAGATGTATGTGCCCTATAAAACATAAAATCCAAGGGTTCTGGAGAAGTCCCCTGTATTATTCAAACACAGTATCTTGCAGTGAAATCTATGACTATTCACACTAAGTTGGAAAAATATATTCTATAAGTAGCTTAGATAATTTCAGATCAGACCAAGTTTTGCCACCAAATGAGTTTGTGCCATACTTATAAAAACTGCAGGCTTTCAGAGCATTTGGGATTTTGGATTCCATGGATAAGAGAATTGAACCTGTACTGGCCCCTGCACACGTGAGAATGCTAAAGGTGGGAAAGGTTGAGGCCATGTGTTCTCCTAGGTCCAGGTCTCCTAGGTAGAAAGCAGTAGAGCCCTGACACAAACCCAGACTCTAGAGTCTAAAAGTGTAACTTCTGGTTGAGGGTCTCCAGTGCACATTCATTCACTCAGCAAATATTTATTAGTAACTACTAAATTGCAGGAACCAGGGAGAGAGCAATGAACTAGACGGACACACCTCGTGGCTCTTACAGTGTAGTGGAGACAATACACAGATATGCAGTCAGCCAGGTGGTGGTCGGTGCTCCAGGGACCACAGGTCCAATCCATCCTCCCTGTCCCTTTGTATAACAGTAACAGGGATCAAGCATCGTGGCCTGTCACTTCAGTGCCTTGGGAAACCTAAAATGGCCAGGGGCATTCTCTCTAATTTAAGGCAATAAAACTGTCTCACTTCACGGAAGTACCCCTTCCTTAGACAGCAGGACTTCCAGTTCACCAAGACCAAGGCTGTAGAAATGGGAAGCAGAAATTCTAGATTATTAGGTGTAATAGCGAGAAGGGCCACTCACAACTCCACTCCTTGGTTCCCAGATGGTGTCTTATGGCTATGGGGGAATGACACAAATATGATGTAAAGTACATATAACTCTCTGTAGGACAGCAGCAAAACATCACAGAGCGTTGATTTCCAGCTGACCGTGAAACTCAGCCTTAAGTAGGCCTTCCTACTGTCCCACCAGCCGAGCTGCTTTTAGACCAGGAGGAGGTGGGAAGACCACTGAATTCCATGGGTGGGTCATAACTCATTGCCATACTTCTTTCACTATGAAATGTGTTTTGTGGTTGAAGACGGTGTTGTAAAGAATACCACAGCATTGTGTGGGTCCCTCAATGGCAAATGGCAATGCTAACAGAAGAAATGTAGGAAGAAAAGGCAAACCTGTAACCAGATATGAATCCTGTATGGATAGCTTCCCTCTCCATGATGGTAGAAAAGCAACATATTCAAATTATCACTGGGTGGCTAGCTGGTTCCCCTTAGGAATGGAGCCATACTGGGGACGAAGTGTTAGCCTGTGCTGTAGAAAGGTTAGACACTCAGCAATAACAGTAGTAGTCATATTAGCCTTGGTAAGGGGGAGTCTGTGCCATTAAACCTATGCATAACTTCCATCCGTATGCCATGCCAACTTTGTAAATGAGTCTTTTGAGTGACTATCACGGTGGCTAGTCAAAGAGGCTGATGTCTATAGCGTAGTCATTTTTTGAAAAAGTATCCTGTAATGAGTTGTGTTTCTGCAATTGAGAAGTTCGAGTTTAGGTTGGGTCCTTATTCATGTCTACTCTATAGCTTTAAACCATAAGGGATTCTCTTAAGACCTCCACAGAACCCTTCTGGTTCTCCACTTTTGCCTTGAATTGAAGGTAATGAAATATATTTCTATACAAGCTCTTTGGCACAGTCAGAAGTAGGTAACATGCCCCACAGTATTTGTCATTATCATTGTCACCATATCGGGAATGCAACAGCCTGGTGAGTCTCTAAAGCCTTGCCCTGGCTGGCTCTCCCTCTCCCACCACGACGAGAGTATTTGGAGTGATCATGATTCCACAGCATGCCACCCATTGCTGTGTGCCCCTGTTCCCAGGCAGGTCAACCATGAATTTGCTTACTGTATTATCCAACCAGCCTGAAACCTCCATCTGTAGGGCCATTCCTGGTCCTAAGGACTGTATCAGTGAGGATGCTGGCAGGCAACACAGTTCACCCCAGGTATTTCAAATGAAGAGACTTTAAAAAGGAACAGCTCAGAATGGAAGCCATCCACGTGTAAGGAATAACAAGGTCTGGTGAGAGACCCGGAGAACACAGCAGGGCAGAAGCATGACAACCCTTGGGACTGGGGAATAAGAGGAGGAAGCAGTTTTCATGGAGGTCAGTGAAAACTGAAGCTGGGGAGGGGTGGTCACCTGCAGGGATGGCCTCACGAAGTCTCTAGCAGGGAAAAAGCAAGGAAAAAAATACCCACCTCTCCCCCCACCCTTCTGATTTCCTGCAAGTGTCTCCCATCGGTCAAATCCAGCTGGAAGTCAGGGGTCAGGGAACTCAATAAAGCACAGGGCAACCTCCTGGGATAACTGAATGAGGCAGAGCAAGGTCTAGGGTGGAGCTAGGGCAGGTATGGGGTGGGGCCAACAAGCAGAACACACAGCACATATAGGCGCCCCTCCATTCAGGCTAAGGACACATGCACACAATTACTTGCTCAAGGTCACATAGCGAGTGGCAGAGCTAGAATTCATACCTGAGCTGTCTGCCTACAGAGCCTAAGCTCTCAACAGCAGCCCTATATAGCCTCAGAGAGATACTTCCAAACATCAGAGAACTTAGAGGAGAGAGGACGCAGTTGGAAAAAAGGCAACTGCTTTGGTAGCCAAATAAGAGATGAATGTCAAATCCATGACAAAGGGATTAGTGATGAGCAGCAAATAAATACTGGTGTATGGGAAAATGGCTGTGGAGGAAAATGTTATGAATATTTCCAATTTAACAATAGTAATACAAACAAGCAAAATGTGGAGATAGCGGCAGAAGGTAGTTAAGTCCACTAATATCTTCAGCTTTCTTCATGGGCAATCAACAGTGACAAGGGTGGTAAGTAATAAAGAAAAGTATATGCTGGTTTCTGAGTATAGATTAATCCTATTTTTCAAATGTTATGCACCTTTTATTTTGTCTCCCTAATTTATCATGGATCAAAAAGTTGAGTTAATGTTACCATCATTGTGTTTCTGTCCATTTCTCAACACATTTGTCCATGTTTTTGTCCAAATGTGTTTCTGTTATATTTCCTGCTTTTTATGCTTGATATACCTTGACATTGTAGTACAGGAAAATTCAAAGCAAAAATTGAGCAATAAGAAAAGTATTTCTATTTGCAATGCTTATAGGGGAGTCCAGCCTTCAGGAGGACTGGGTTTTTTCAATAAAGGATGTAGCCATTATTTAAAGGACTAAAAAACACAAAGTTGTGGTATATCTCTTTATAATTCCCAACTGCTGGTGAAAGACCATTTTTCCCTCACTCGATTATCCTATCTGCAAGAATTTCTGCCTATCTTCTGATGTCAGATAATATTGCTGTCTCAAAGAGTCAGCAACTTTTACGGGAAAAGGCTTCCAGGCTTTATTTCTGGAGCAGCCTTAAGTGTTCTTGTCTTTTTGTGGTTTATCTCAGATGAAAGGTGTTTTTTCTCTGATAGTGGTGTAGGATGTCCACATTTCACAATGGTGGCCAGGCCGGGTATCAGTTTTGGTTTCTCATTTTGGTATTTATTGCATCAAATTTAAAAGTCACATCCATTTGTTATTTTTACCTTTTATTATTCTTAAAGTGCACTTCCTTATCTCCTTTAACACTTTTACCTTGATGGACTGATGTTAATATTTCTCCATCATTATTTTTTGCTTAGCATTTACTTGCGATTTCCTTGTCTGCCTTTTTAACCTTTCTGATTTACTTTGTTTTGAATATGTCCTTTGTATAGAGCACTCAGTTTAGTTTTTCATCCAGCCTGAAAACCAATTTATGACAGGTTGAGCTTATACTATTTACAATTGTTGATATAATAGATAAATTTGATCTTCATTTTGTCTTTGTCTTTGCGTTTTCTATTTTCTAATTATCATGCTTCCTTTGTTTCCTTTGGTTATTGATTGGCTGGAGGTGGGGGGACTTAATGGTGAAAAGTAGAAGCATTCTCCTTAAAATCAGGAGCTAAACCCTATTAGAGAAAAGCATCCAAGGAGCTGGTTTCGAAAACGAGGGTTTATTGAAGACACTTTTTTTAATACACTAATCTTCCAACTTTACCCAGGCTGCTGTTCCACATTAAATCCTGAATTTTCCACCCCTCCCACCCCCTCCACACCCCATCAGCCCTGCTTTCCCTAGCCAGATTGGCACTTTGCTAGTTTCTCCTGACAGGGATTTTGTACAACTGATGCTGACAAAAGACAGTGTTTGAAAGTCAGCAACCAAAGGACCTCAGTTCGTGTACCCCCTAGATTCTCAATGTGATATACTCTGCAATGGCTAAGAAAATATAAAATAAAGTGAAAGCTACCTATGTAAAAAAAAAAAAAAAATCAGGAGCTAAAGGAGGATTTCAACACCACCACTACTATTTAGCTTCGTGTAACATTATTTTCTAAAGGTAACTAGTCAATGCAGTGAGGAAAGAGCAAGAAATAAGAGTTGAATATATAAGACAGGAGGAAGACATGTTTTTCATTGTTTCAGATAGCATTATTGTAATCCTGGAAAAGTCAAGAGAACCAGCTGGAAACGATAAGAAATGAAGAATTCAATAATATGCCTAACTACAAAATCAATATACAATGGATCCACTGTTTGGAAATAAAGAAAGAGAATATAGAATAAGAGAAAAGATGCCAGTAATAAAGGTAACCATTAAAGACATACTATTTAGGAATCAGTGAATAAAAACTACATAAGACCTACATAAGAAAAGCATTATAATAATTAAATGCCACTAAAGACCATAAAAAATAAAAGACCTAAGTTCATCAAAATAAAGTTTTTGCTCTTGGATAGGAAGGTGCAGTGTTGTAAAAGTATCCATTATTCCTAAAACGATCTAAAAATTCTATGCAAATTTAAAATTGAATTAAAAAAATTTTTAAACCTTACAAAATAATACAAAAATTAATCAGAAAAAAATACAAAAAAAATCCAGAAAATTCATGCAAAGACTAGTAAGATGAAACTAGCCCATTGAAATATATCACAGAGCTAATTAATGCTAAATTAATTTGGTACTGTTTTACCAACAGAGCATAACACAGAATTCAAATAATAGACCCCAATACATGTTAGAGTAGTGCATATAAAAATGTTACATTTATCATTGATAAATGGTGTTACTACAATCTGAATAATAGTCATTTGGAAAATAACTAAAAACTGGACCCCAACCTTTACATTCTATTACTTCCAAATAAGTCAAAACTTTTAAAAATTTAAAAGCATACACACAAAAGAAAGATTATAAAACGTAGCTGCATTCCAGCTACACATAGGAAATATATAGGAAATGCTGTACTTCAGTTCTAAAGAGTTTGTCATTTTTATTGTAATTTCCTTTCTAATCTCTGTGTAATTTAAAGGTGAATTTTTTTTAAGTTTCCAAATATACTTTTAATAAATATTTTCTCTTGCTTCTCATCTAATTGCACTATGTTTAGAGATTCTAGTCTCTGTTACACCAATTTTGTAAACTTTGTAGATATTCCTTTGTGCTGTGACTTAATTCATGGTCAGATTTTGTAAATGTTCAATGTAAACTTGAAAAGAATATATACTTTTTTAATATTAGGTGTAAGATTTTTTTTGTACCTATGTGTATAATCATCTGTATGGAGCAATCTCATCAACTGTGCTGTTCATATTTTCTAATCCTCCTTAATTTTTGATATGCTTAATCTGTTTCTAATTCAGGTATACATAAATAAATGATCCAGTATGACTGTGGATTTGTTAATTGCTCCATTTAAATCAATTTGTACTTTATGTTGCCCAAGGCAAGGCTATATTGTTAGATGTACACAAGTTCATAATTCTACCTTCTTGGTGGAATGTTCATTTTATCATCAGTTCAGGTCATTCTGTTTAACTATTAATTGCCCTGCTTTAAATTCTGTTTTTGGCTAATATTATTATTGCTATACCACCTTTCTTTTAGGTTGGTATTTTCAAAGTGCCTTTATATAGTTTTGCTTTACATACATATATCACATAAATAGCAAATAGCTAAACTTTTAAAAATCTAATAAACTGAATAGAAGATTTTGGTCTATTTTCATCTATTATGAACACTCATGTATTTGGTATTATGTGTACCATTTTATTTTGTGTTTTATGTTTATCATCTTTTTTTCATTGATTGTTTCTTAAATTTCTTTACTGCCTTCCATTACATTTTATGTTCCTCATTCTTTGCCTGCGAGTTTAGAAGCTATAGATGCTGTCTCTATCTCAATTGCTTACCATTAAATTTCATGCAAACTTATCTGTATTTTTTAAACAAAATCAACAACTATTCAGTACTTGCATTCTCTGTCTGACTATTCCTCAGCTACCAAGGAGAAAACCAAAGCAGCCCCCACCATCTTGTCTTTAAGTGTATTAGTTTTACCTTTTTAAAATAGTTACTTTTATATTAAATAGTTAAGCCAACCAACATATTTTTGTCAGTTTCTGTGCTCAATGTTTTCTATACTCCATGCCTAATTTCTGGGTTCAGTTTTCTTTAACTACAACTTTTTTTAGATTTTTGTTGAGTCATTGGCAGAATAAACTCTCGTAATCTATGTGTATCTGAAATATTTGCACTTGCTCCTCCCCCATCCAGTGGAGCAGTGAGCCAGGTTGTATTTCTCCACATTGCAACTGAGTGCATTTGGCCTCCTCCACGCTGCAGAAGCGTGAACCCCCACCGGGAACCAGGAACCCGGTCTTCCCCTACCCCCCTCCACCCCCACCCCCCTTATGTTTGTGAAATTCTGATGGATGGAGATATCCATCTTGTTTATAAGTCCAGCTATGTCTCTCTGCTTTCTCTTTTATGTTGTATCTTTCATTGCAGTGTGTTTGGTGAAGAGGGAGGTATTTGAGATGGATTCACTCTGTGATCTTGAATGGAATGCCTTTCCCTCCTTTCAAATTCTTGTTTATCCAAAAAAAGTCATTTATTCTGAAGTTTTTACTTGTTTGTTACTTCATAACTTTTGACTAGGATGAGAAAATCAAAAGTTTCTTTTTTCTTCTGACAACAACAGACTCTACTGCTTAAATCAAGCATGTTATGGCTTTTTATTATTGAATTTGAGTTCAGTTGAAGTTTATGGACCTTTAGATTTGTGAGCTGTAAATTCTGACTAGGATTAGAGAAGGATTCACAGATTAAGGGACATTTGATCTGTGTCTTAATTGAAAAGTAGGAGTTTGCCACACTAACAAATGTTGAAAGGATCAAAGCAAAAAAGCAGGGGTCACAAACTTGCCCACAGATATCATGTGTCTTGCAAAGTGGTTTCAAAATATAAGCCAATATTTTAAACCCAAAAGACTTCAATAAAAATTAGGAGTTCTAGTTTCTGATGAAAAAAATAGTAAAAGTTTTGGCAAAACTGGGCCCAACCCTCCAGCCCCCCCACTAGCTTGGAGCTGAGTAGTTCTGTATCTATAACATAAGGTGTGGTGCCTTCATAGACTTCCACCTGGTGAAATTCTCTCCCTTATATCACCTGCTTGTGCTACAAGGCTTGTGTGTGGCCCCTGCAGGAAGCATCCGAGACTTCAATGGTGTGTAATGCATTTAGAAAAGGTTTTAAAACAGGATGGTGATATGACCCAATCTTTGTTTTTAGAAAGCAACTCTGGTTGTAGAGAAGGGTGGTTGAGCAGGGAGGAGAGGGGACAATCTAAAAGCAGAGACACCACGTGGGAGCCTATTGCAATAGTCTAGGAGAAAGATGACAAAGTGTAAAACTCGTCAGCAACAGCTGGGCTTCAGGGGAGGGTACAGCATTGGAGAATTTTTAGAAGTCAAATAAAAAAGACTTGGAAATGAAGTGAATGTCAGTTGTGAGGGAAAATGTGTCAAAGATGATTCAAATGTTTCTGGCTTTGGGGACTGTGTGTTGCCATCAGCTAAGACATGGAACTCAGAAGAAAGTAAAAGTTTTGATGAAACTTGTAACTGTAGAATTTTTATGATCACTTTAGATTAGAGGCTGAATCTTAGTTATCTTTGTGTCCTCAACTTCCAACACATCTCTGGAAAGGGGTTCAATAAGTAAATGTTGAATTGAACTCAATTAAGCTTATTGATTTTTGGTTGTTTGTGGGAAGGTCACCCTGATGGAAACGTCCAGAAGTCAATTTGTTATTTTAGAGTTCCAGCGACAGGTTTAAAGCTGGAAATAAGTTTGGGTGTTGTCTGTGTATTTACTATCTTGACTGATTTCCACAAGTTGTATTTTATTAAGGCATACTGATTGATAGTATATGTTGATTAATGAGTTTATGATTTTCTTTATTTTTATGATTGCCATGTATGCTTAATATATTGTAATAATGAGGAGATGTTGACAATTTCACCATCTCCTCTCTGTGCTTTTAACAGTATATATAAGCCATAGGGAATTTTTTTACACCAAAAGATATTTCTGATAGACTTTAAAATGACAACAAATCTAACTTTTTATAGAGCCATCAGACAGTGTGAAAGGAACTCAAGTGATTTCAGAACAAATACATCTAACTTGACTAAAGTTTCAAGTAGCAATTAATTTCAGAAAATAAGAATAGTCAAAATGATATAAGCAGTGTTTTAAGTGAACATTGATTGCTTAAAAGTAGTGTGTACATAGTATGTTTTTTCAAAAAAACCTTCAAGGACTCGTTTAAGTTGTTGAGTTATTTTGTATGTTCAATTTGCTATGTTAAAGGAAAAAAAATATATAGTCTGCCATGCACATTCTCTCTTGAGTTTATCTTCCCCTTAATAAGTAGGTGAAAACGAAGAAAAAGAAGAAAGAAAGAAAGAAAGAAAGAAAGAAAGAAAGAAAGAAAGAAAGAAAGAAAGAAAGAAAGAAAGAAAGAGAGAAAGAAAGAAAGAAGAGAGTACCCAGCTTTTCTTCACAGCTTCCTGTGGTCTTCACCTTCTTTCACAGTTTCCTGTGGTACTTGGTAATTCAACACTTAAAAGACCTCAAGGGATCTTGACTTTATAACTCTACCGGGTTCCCTGCCTGAGACACAACAGAGTGTTCCCTTTATGATCACTCTAGAGGAAGCCAGCACTACCCAGAGTCAGGGCACAAAAATATAATGACATAGAAGAGAAGCGGGAATTCACAGAGGAATGTTCTTTTCTATTTTCTCACTGATGTTTTCCTTCTTTTACTTTTCATTGATGAAAGTAGAGAATACAAAAAAAAAAAAAGTAGAATATGATTTCCCCATGCACCTGTCATATAGCTACAAAACCCTTCAACTTGGGACTTCGCTCGTTTCATCTATTCTACCATCTGTTTCTTTCCTTCCCCACAACAATGGGAATATTTTGAGGCAAATCCTTGCTAGTATATTATTTCATTCATAAATATTTCAGTACTCATCTTGAAAAGTTAAAAACTCTTTTTTTACACATAACCAATATGTCATTATTCTTGCCTCCCAAAAGAAATATTCTCTAATGCCATCTAATATCCAGACTGTGTTTAATCTCATTGTATGAGACATGTATGGTTTTGTTGTGGTTTTGTTGTTGTTTTACCATTGGGTTGGTTTGGATATGGATCCAAACAAGATCCACATATTGCATTTTTTGATAGGTCTTTTTCTCTTTTAATTGATAGGTCCCCCCTTCCTCATTTTTCTTCTGGGAATTCATTTGTTAAAGAAATCAGGTCATTTATTCCTGCAGTTTATTATATTTTAAGATCCTGCAGACCGCATCTCTATCACATCATTTAACAAATTCCTTTAAATTGTAGTTATATGTAGAAGCATTAATTCAAGTTCAAATATGGGGTAAGATGTTTGTAGAGGTACATAATATTCAGCTCTCTTTCATTTAGTGCTATTAATGGACATCAATAATCAATAAATACCTAGATCCATTCATTATTTCTTGAGGGGTTTAAAATATGATGATATTTTATTCTTTTGTCATTCCTTAGCTGACATACTTTTGTGGACAGAGATCTTTCTTCAGCAAATTTATGGTTATTCTGAAGACACTGATAAAGGCAACAGAAGCAAATGTTTGATTCTTTCCTCTTATTTACAGGTTTTCAGCATAATGAGTTGGTTCTCCAGCAGCCCCCAAAGTTTAAAAATGAGTTTTTCAATATCACTTGGTTCCCATGCTTTCATCTGACGTGTTTCAGTGTATTTCAATAATTTTCTATTGATACTCAAATTGTCCCATCTTTGGCTTTTAAGAGCCTCCTGAAGTTGGCTCCTACGCCCTTTTGACACAGCTCTGGTATGTAGTCTGTTAATTTCCTTCCTCTTTGGTATATCAAGATAGATATCTAGTATATTTCCTACTCTGAACCAGGAGTCAGATATTTCTCCAAAGTACCTTGTCTACTTTAGCAGTATATTATATTTAAAGACCACGGTTTGGGTATATTCTTATTTTTAATGCTATAAAACATGAGAAATAACAGTTACAGTGGCTGTATTTTGGTTCCTTGATGTGCTCCTTAGCACCAGAGGTCAATTGGTCGTACACCTGCTATTCCCTCAGTCTGAAACACTCCTCTGTCTCCTCTTTACCTACTTATCTACACCCCACTCAACTGTCGTATTTCAGCTCACTATCCAGGAAGGCTTTTCCAACTTCTTGACATGATCAATTTCCCCCACTAAAGGCTCCCAAAGCACACGTGTCCTTCAGTAGACTGTGGTTTTTGCTCATTACTATGTCCTGGGTGCCAAGCCAATGCCTGACATAGACTAACACTCTGTAGTGGGCTGATTAGTGTCCCCCCAAAATTCATGTCCATATGGAGTCTCAGATTGTGGTCCTGTTTAGAAATGTCTTTGCAGACATTCTTAGTTAAGATAAAGTCATAGGGATGGATGAAGATGGGCTCTAAATTCAGTGACTGGTGTTCCCATAAAAGGAGGTTACACACAGACACAGGGAATAGACCATGTGAGGATGTGAAGATGGGGGTAGAGATTGGAGTGGTGCAGTTACAGGCCAATGAACGCTGATGATTGCCGGGGACCACCGGAAGCTGGAAAAGACAGGGAAGGATTCTTCCCTGCAGCCCTCAGAAACAGAATGGCCTTGCTGACACCTTGATTTCAGATTACCAGCCTCCAGTACTGTGAGAGTATAAATTTCTGTTGTCTTAAGCCACCCAATTTCTGGTACTTTGTTATGACAGCCCTAGTGAACTAGTATGATGGGTATTACATTTTAAAACTGTATTAGGAAATGTGATTGCTTTAAAAATCAATGTGTCATGGAATATAATTAATCAGATTAATCGAGTCACTACAAATCTGACATCCCAGACACAAAGGTAGTGCTTCCTATCCTCCTTTCCCACAAAGAGAGTCCCTCACCCCACAAGCTTCACCTGTTCCTCATAGCTGAGAGTTCTCATGGCTTGTCAATGGCTGATAGAGAAGGTCATTACTAGAGTATAGAGTGGAGTATAGAGATTTCTGCTTGGGAAAGATAAGGGTGACAGGAGGACTCTTTGGAAGCTGCTAGGGAAGTGGTAGTGAACAGTTGTAGACAAAGAAGGCAAAATGCAAAGAAAAAGTCGAACTTTAAAACAGAGTTATGTGAACCCCTCGGGACTCAGTTGTTTTCAGTCTTCCAGTTTGAGAACAAGTGTCATCAAAATGAAAGCCACCTAAGATGTCTTTGCCACCAATCTGCTTCTGTTATATTTGTCATCTCTATGGCTAGACTACACTATTTCTTTGTGGAGAAAATTATATTCCCTTCTTAAATCCTTTCTCCCTTTCCTTGCACCACAACATCTAACTCATTATGTTAATTCACATGAACATTTCTGCTCCTTATTCATTATTCAAAAT
>NW_017731391.1:4689755-4729589 GCF_001890085.2 Hipposideros armiger | reverse complement strand
AAGGGAAACGAAAGGATAAACAAATGGGACTACATCAAATTAAAAACTTTGCACAGCAAAGGAAACCATCAACAAAACAAAAAGACATCCTACTAAATGGGAGAAGATATTTGCCAATGATACATCTGATAAAGGGTTAACATCCACAATTTATCACAAACTCATACAACTCAACACCAAAAAAACAAACAATCCAATTAAAAAACGGGCAGAGGCCCTGAATAGACATTTCTCCAATGAGGACACACAGATAGCCAATACACATATAAAAAGCTGCTCAATGTCACAAGCCATCAGAGAAATGCAAATAAAAACCACAATGAGATACCACTTTGCTCATGTCAGTATGGTTATCTTCCACAAATCAAAAAACAATCGTTGGCGAGGATGTGGAGAAAAGGGAACCCTTGTGCACTGTTGGTGGAATTGCAAATTGGTGCAGGCACTGTGGAAAACAGTATGGAAGTCCCTCAAAAAATTAAAAATAAAACTACCTTATAACCTGCAATTCCAGTCCTGCGTATTTTCCCAAAGAAATCTGAAACACTAATTTGAAAAAATATATGCATTCGTTTCCTGCAGTGCTATTCACAATAGCCAAGATATGGAAACAACTGCAATGCCTATGGATAGACCTTTGAATAAAAGAGAGGTGGCACATTTATACAATGGAGTATTACTCTGCCATAAAAAGAATGAAATCTTACCATTTACAACAACATAGATGGACATAAAGGATATTATGCTAAGTGAAATAAGTCAAAATAAGAGAAAGAAAAATGATCTTACTTATTTGTGGAATCTAAACAACAGAATAAATGAACAAACAATATAGAAATAGATGCATAGATACAGAGAACAAACTGATGGTTGCTAGATGGGAGGGGGTTTGGGAGGATGGGTGAGAAAAGTGAAGGGATCAGGAAATACAGATTGATAGTCACAAAATAGACACAGGGATGTGAAATATAGTATGAGGAATATAGTCAATAATGTTATAAAAACTATGTATGATGGGTCACATCGGTACTAGACCTATCGGGGAATCACTTCATAAACTATATAAATGTCTAACCACTGCACTGTAAATCTGAAACTAATATAAAACAATATTGAATATCAGTCATGTCATTCATATATATATATATATATATATATATATATATATATATATATATAAAATAAAGTCCTGGGATATAAAGTACAGCATAGGGAATATAGTCAATAGTATTGTAATAGCTATATAAGGTGTCAGATAGGTAGTAGACTTGGGGTTACCGCTTTGTGAGGTTTGTAAATGTCTAATCATTATGTTGTTTTGTATACCTGAAACTAATAATAATTTTTTAAAAAGATTCCGAAGGCTTTAGGCTATTGTTTTTCTTTCCAATTCTATCAAAGATCCAGACACTTGTGATATTTGCATTAAAAAAAACACATGAGGGCCAGCTGAGTGGTGCGATGTTTAAGAACTGGCTTGGGATGCCAGAGGGCCCTGGTTCGGATCCCACATATGAGGGCCAGTGACACTGCCCTCCACAGCTAAGATGCTGAACAACAGCTCAACCTGGAACTGGGCTGCTGTGAGTCGCTGGCGACGGCATAGGCTGCAGCCCCTGTGGCAGTGGGTTGCCATGGGCTACCGTATGTAGCCAGCAGCCAGCATGAGCAGCCAGCAGCCGCAGTGAGTGGCCGTCCAGAAGCCAGTGACTGATCTGCCTCGCCCGGGAAGAGTGCAATGATGGTGCCAACTTGGGCCAGTGAAGCAACGTCCTCCACATCTAGACTGAAGAACAAAACGACAGCAGCTTGTCCATTCCCCTTCCCCCAATTCCCCAGCACTGTTCCCATCTCCCCAATTCCCCAATAAAAATATTTTTTTTAAAAACCATGATACTGCTATAGAGTACTGTCCTATCAAAAAATGTTTGTATAATATCCACTGTGGAGCTATAATTTTACTAAGGATGACACAATGAAATGACAAACTTTGAAAAAAATCACCTATTTTTAGTCTTTGCTTACACATAAAAATAATACAAAAATGTGTATTAAATTGGCAGGTCTGACTTTTGGTCATTATAAAAAAAAGAATAATTATAAAAATCACTCAGAAACTATTTTGTCATGTAATCTGGCAGATAAATGCTGTTTGCTTTAATGTGAGAATTATTTTAGTACCTGACTATGCAAATGTAGACATTTGCTCAAGTGAAAGTTAAGCCTCTGAGAGGTAATGGCTAATATATCCTGAGAATAGCCTTTATTCTCAACAGAGGAAGTGTAAGTTTTCTTTTGATTACTCTAGAACTATCTACTTCTTTATTTTTAAAGTATTTATAAAATATCAAAGGAAATGTGTACTTATTTTTTAAGTCCAATACACAAAAGTATGAATTAAAATATGAATATCCCACATCATTTACTCTCCCTTGATTCTGTTCTTTGTGTATCCTTTGCACGTGTGTGTGTGGGGGGGGTGGGCATATGGTTATGTACGGGGAGACAAGACACAGAGAAAGAAACAATCTTCAATCCTTATTGCTAATGTTATCAGATTCTGATACAGAGTATTTATAACAGCTAAAGACAGATCTTTATAGGTGTGGGAGTTTTCTGCATTAGGATTTTTCACCCTCTTCTCACATAGGGTCTAACTGAACTAATTCTCTGATGACGAAACGGTAATGCTCTTCAAATAGGAATCATGGATAGTTACAGGCCAGTACAGTCCACATCAACATTTCACAGTTCTAGCTGCTAAAGCCGAAAAAGGGCATCAATAGGCAAAACTTCAAATTCTTTTGAAGTTCAGTCTAACCACTAACCTCAAATTCTAGATAAGTTTCCAAAGGTTGCCTGGTTTTTAAGAGTCGGCACATCTAATAAATGGCTAGAGGCCTAATGAGCTTCTTGACCTCCTCAGCAAGATGGAGGTCTGCCTCCTCTCTGAGGAGAGGGAAGCACTCTGAAAAGAGACTCGCATGCAACTTTGGTACATTGTTTTCAGTCCTAATTGAAACTAGGAAATGCAGAGAAGTGTGATAATGAAAATAACAAGATCAGGGGAGTGTGGAAATTAGCTGACTTTTTCCCCCCACACAAAATCCATAGAAACAGACTAGCTTGAGTTTGGGGTGTGATTTCTGAATTATATGTGAGAAGAAATGTCTTACTGCTGAAGCCATGAAACTCATCAGGGAGTTTCTTTCACCTCCCTGTGACTGGGGACATAAGGCAAGAGTGCTGCTTGAGAATAAGACTGAGCCAAAAGCAAAAAAATGCAGGGGTGGGCTTGTGGGTGGTGACCCACCCCGATTAGACCCATACAGCTGTGAGTATTCCATGAGTCTATATGTAACCATCTACACAATGCCTACTTTATAGAAACACTCAGTAAATGGCCATTGGGGCAGGAGTTGCTGTTACTGCTTTGCTCTAACTCTGAGTAAAGGGCATCATTGTGACACTCCTGTCATGGAGAGCAGTGCTTCCTCAATAATGGTTCACAAATCACTGGCAGTTGGGGAAATCTTTTTCCTGCCATCAGGCTTTCAAAATGACCTCTAAAGATGGGAAGCAGATTGGTATCTATATGCACTCGGCTATAAATCCCTTGAGGAATTTTTATCTCTCCAGTGTCAGTGCCTAGCGTAAATGGGGGACATAGAGTATGACCTCGATAATGTTGCCATATAGTGCGGTGGTTAAGAGCAGTAGCTCTGGAGCCCAGCTGCTTGGGTATGGATTCTGATTCTCCCACTTGCTAATCTGTGTAATATTGGGCAAGTCACTTAACCCCTGTGCTTCAGTAGCCCCATCTGTAAAATGGAAATAGTAATAGTTTCTGCTTCCTAGGGTTACCATGAGAATTAAATGAATTATTACAAGTAAATTGCTCGGAATAGCGCCTAACACCTTGGGATGCTATGTATTGGCTATTAATTTTGTTACGATGATGATGATGATGGTGGTGGTGGTGATGCCACCTCCCCGACCCCAGCACTAACCTTAGAAATACCTAAGAGCATGACAACATGCTTTCTGCCATGCCTGCTGGAGCCCACTGACCCTCGAAGAAGCTTATATGGTTGTATGATTGCCCTTTTAATATCCAATAATAGATTGTGATGACAGCTACCAAGTGGAACATTTCCTACCTGATTGTTGTTTTCTTCACACACACACACAAAAATTGATGCCAAAGAAGTTGTCAAGTGCCTCTGCTATAGTTCTCAAAAGGCAAAGTCAAGTCTTTTTTTTTTTTTTTTTGCTATTTTGGAAACATCATCTGAAAATGACTAGAACTGTTGACATTTGTGCTATATTTAAGAAAATAACATTTTCTAAATTATTAGGTGAATTATACTTATGAGTGGCATTGTCTAATTCTAATATGGGGATTTTTTTGTATCAAAGTAGCCTATTCAAGAACAAGTAAGGCACAATAAACCTATTTTTTTCTAAAAGCCAATAAATAATGCTTTTAATTCACTTGATTACTGGATTTGGCAGGAGGATAATTACGTCATGAAACTGAGACTACAAGAAAAATCACTCTGTCAATAAAAACAAGTAAGAATAAGCCAAAATAAGCTGCAGAAAGAAAGCAGTATATCGGGAAGCAGCTTCTGCCACAAAATGAGAAGCCAAGACTCTGTCATGAGCCTGACCACGAGCACGAGCAATTCTCTCTTGCAAATTTTCCTCATTGCCACTGAATTATATTATCTCTACCTTTTCAGCAATTCTTTCCGCCAATGGTTTTCATAAGAAGTGTGCAAACTGCATCTAACGTCCCCTTAGTAGACTGTGATAGTGGATGAGATAACCGTTTCGCCAAACGGGGTGTGTACGGGACTCGTTTATCATGAGAACAGGACCATCCCCTAACGTTTGAATTATATCCAGCCTGGTGTTATTCTAAGACACTGAGGGAATGGCAACTCTCTCCTCAAAAAGCCGATATTTGTTGCTAATTTCAGTTAGCAAATTTCATATATAGCACCCCTTTTTCCTTTTGTTTCCTGGAATCTATAATGAAAGTTTAAAAGGAAAGAAGGTCGAAGGTCAGAGACAGAAGGGTAGGAAGGATGTCCCTGCCCAGACAGAGCTGGAGGAGGATGTGCTGTGTAACCAGGGAGACCTGCTGAGACTGAAAGCTTTGCCTTCCACACATTGAACTACCATGAGCAAGTTCACTCCCTCCCCCGAGCCTCAATCTTCAACAGCAAAAGGGAATACAGTAATCTCCCCTTATCTGCGGTTTCGTTTTCAGGTTTCAGATATCCATATTCAACTGCGGTCCGAAAATATTAAATGGAAAATTCCATTTATAAATAAATCATAAGTGCTATATTCACGCCATTCTGAGTAGCGGGATGACATCTTGCACCATCCTGCTCCATACTCCCTGTAACGTGAATCATGTCTTTGTCCAGCGTATCCACGCTGTGTAAGCTACCTGCCTATTAGTTACTTAGTAGCCCTATCAAGTGCTACCGTATCACAGTGCAAGTAATCCTTATTTGACTTAATGTCACATTCACATAACTGTTGTTACAGTATATTATTCTAATTGTTCCATTTTATTATTAGCTGTTGTTGTGAATCTCTTACCGTGCCTAATTTATAAATTAAACTTTATCATAGGTACGTATGTATAGGAAAAATCAGCATGCATAGGGTTCGGTACTATCAGACGTTTCAGGCACCCAGGGGGTGGTGTTGGGATGTATCCACTGTGGATGGCGGGGGAGGGTTACTGTAGTAAAAATCTATCTCAGCGTTGTTATCAGAATTTAACAAATTATGCAAGCACCTAGCACACAGTATAAACACTGACTAATAAATTCTACTATTGAAATTATCTTGCAAAATGTGGTTTTCTTCTTGGCCTCTGACATGTGGCAGAGACACCATTGCTCCTTTGTGTGAGAGGAGTAAAGCCAAGCTGGAGTAGCCCTTGGAAGGTGAACAAAGTGTTTGGAGTTCAGTGGTGACCAGGATACTATGACTCTGAGTTTACGCGGAGGTATGGGGGCCTACATCGGAGAGTCTCCAGATGGGGAGGGAAAATGTCACATGGAACACAAGCAGGAGGGCCCAGGACTCCCTCCTTATTCCCCCCCTGCCTTCATCACACTCTTCTCTCACCCGTTACCCGAACCATTGAAAGAGCAGAAAACTGATACACTAACACCGTGGCTGTGAAGTCTCCTGGGAGGGTTACAAAAGGGCACCTCTTATTCAAACTTCCTGACAGCTCTCGAGCCATCACCATTATGTTTGGGAACCTTTTTTATGATCCCTTTAGACATATAGAACGTTAAGAGCCTATAGCAAGCGTATGCCTCCAGTGTGAGTATCTGAGGCTTATTCATATACTGAAATGAGAAGAATTTTGGTGATTGTTTACTTAATAATTCACAACAGCATGATGGGGAAAAACTTAACTTGCATACATCCAAGTTCAAAAGCTAAAAGAGAGATGTGGGGGTACGCAGTTAGAAGCACAGAGCTCTAATTGAAATACGAGTCACTCACAGCACCTTCTTCAGATGAAGAAGTACAACATGGGCTCAGTTCTCTGCCCGTCCCCTCCACCCAGTTCGACCCAGGAGGACAGGGCACTGCTTCAGGCAGAGAGCAAAAGGCAAGAGAAAGGATTGTTTTTTCTCTCTTGGTTAAGCTCCAAGGGAAAGTGAGCTTCCAATAGCAGGCAGTGAATGACATTGCAGAGAGGTTTTATTTCACCTCTTTAGGTTAAATAAAACTTCTCCCAGAAAACATCCCGGCAATGTGTCTACCCATAAGAGATTGGCAGGTCTATCTCCATTCATGGTCAGGCACCCACCTCACCCTTCCCTACCCCACCTCCTCCCTTAATGAATGCCCAAGTAATATACAAGAAAGGGCAGGGAGATGCCACACAGTTGACTCAACATTATTTTTTTCAATTCATTCTTATGCAAAAACAGATTTATCAAGAAACATGAGCTAAATATATCTAGAATGTGCTAGGTCTTTGCTTCCCTCACACATTCCCTGAAAACACCAACACTCATCTTCAGTTCATCTTCAAGAGATGTGTTTGATACCAAATAATTTAGCACGTGGCAATTTTGGTTGTATGCTTCAGTGTAGTGGTTAAGAGCATATGGTCTTAGTTGTGACTGGTGGCCGGAAGGCGACTGGACATGGAGCTGAGCCGTGCCCTCCACAACTAAGATTGAAGGACAACAACTTGGCTGTTCCCCTTCCCCAATTCCCCAACACTGTTCCCCTTCCCCATTCCTCAATAAAATCTTTAAAAAAAAAAAAAAAGCATATGGTCTGAGCACAGGTAACAAAAGGGAAAATATATAAATTGCAATTCCTTAAAATTAAAAACATTGTGCATCAAAGGACTCTATTATCATAGTGAAAGGCAACCCATAGAAGGGGAGAAAATATTTGCAAACCATTAACTGATATGGAATTACCCAGAATATACAAAGAACTTCTACAAACTCAACAACAAAACAACTTATTTAAAAATGGACAAAGGACTTGAGTAAACATTTCTCTAAAGAAGATCAACAAGTAGTCACTAAGCACATGAAAACATGCTCAACATCACTAATCATTAATGAAATGCAAATCAAAACCAACAATGAAATACCATTAGGATGGTTATTAGAAAAAAAAATGTTGGCAAGGATGTGGAGAAATTTCCACCTTTGTGTATTGCTGATGGAAACATAAAATGGAGCAACCTCTATGGAACACAGTACAGCAATTCCTCAAAACATTAAAAATAGGATTACCATAAGTTATAGCATTTCCACTCCTGATATACAATCAAAAGAATTGAAAGCAGGGATTCAAACTGATATTTGAACACCCTTATCTATAGCAACATTATTCACACATTTAATAGCCAAAAGGTAGAAGAAACCCAAAATTACACTATAGATGGATAAACAAAATGTGTTGTATACATACAATGGAATAGTACTCAGCCTTAAGAAGGAAGGAAATTCTGACACATGCTACCAGATGGATGAAACTTGAAGACATTTTTCTAAGTGAAATAACCAGACACAAACAGACAAATGCTTTACGATTCTACTTATATAAGGTACCAAGAATAGTCAAAATCATAAAAACAGAAAATAGAAAGATGATTGCCCAGGATTTGGAGAAAGGAGGAAGGAGAGTTATTTAATGGACATAGAGTTTCAGTTTGGGAAGATGAAAAGAGCTCTGGAGAAGGACGTTGGTGATGGCTGCACAATAATGTGAATGTGCTTAGCGCCAATGAACTGTACACTTAAAAGTGGTTAAAATGTAAATTTCATGATATGTACATTTTTGCCAAAGTAAAAAATACTTAAAAAAAAAAACACAGCATAAGGTTTGGAGTCAGAGTGCCACCCTGGCTGGCCCACATACTAGCTGTGTGGCAAGTAATTTAGCTGTTCTGTGACTCTGTTTTCTCATCTGTAAAATGGATAATCAGAATGCCTAAGTCATAAGGTTGTTGTGAAGTTTGTGGTAAATGATAAAAAGAAAATTCTGGCACATGATTAGTACACAAAAAAAGTTAGCTATTATTGTTGTTTCTTTGGTAGAGAGGCTAAAAACTCAACACCATGGACAAATATTTCTTCTTTTGCTGCGTCCTCCATGGACTGTGTTTTATAGATTACTAAATATTGACTGATTTATGTATTCATACAAAAAGATGAACCTATTGATTCACTATCACTGGTTGCTTTTCTAACACAGAATATAAATTAATATCGATCCCTTCATATTCTTGAATAAACCTCTTTGAACCAAAGATATGCATATATAGACAGCTGGCTAAAGCTGAGGTATTATCCTGAAAAGGACATAATTCACATCGCCATGTCCCAAGGCCAAGGGAATCGTGAGGTCTTCCTCTTGCTCTTATATTATTCTAACCAACTATAGAATCAGCCAGAGTAACCATGTAATTGAGATACCACCATCTAAAGAAAGATTCAGAGTAATGGTAACATTCCTGAGCTTAAGAAGCTGATGCCTCCTTAGATCTTTTCACATCACTGACAGGGGATTGAGGTGTGAAGGGCATACAGACCGCCATTAACAAACTCTGGTCCAGATGAGGTTGAGGACCCCTGTTAACTTTAAAGGTAAATGTACCTGAGGATACAGTTATTGGTTTTGGGTTAACAGCATGACATCCAGGGCATTTGCTAATCCTCTCCATGTTCAATAAAACTATTTTAAAATTAAAGCTTCAACACGAAAAAAAACTATAATAAAATATTAACATCCATTCTGAGAAATAACAGGTGATTTCTGAAATGTACAGCATTTTCACGAGCTTTTGCTAAGATGAGTTTGTTAAAAATCTTGGCTGATGCTGGCTTCTAAAACCACTTTCTATTGGTGTGGGAGCACATTCATTTAACGGTTTATTTCTCCAACAGTGTCAGAGACTATTTCCCCCAGATATCTTTTTCAAAGCCCACACCCTAAATGATTTAATTCCATTAAATCAGTGCACAGCTGGGCAATTCGTTCTTTGTTCACATTTTAGTGGTCCCCAGGGAATTTATGTAAATCTATGGAAATTCATTTTAAAGTTTGTACTCCGAAAGGAAGGATGCATCCTCATTAAGTAAACAATTATATCTACAACAAGCTAAAGGCAACATACTGGAGAGCTAAATTAAACTTTGCATCAGGGAAACTAAACTATTTATTTTCATATACAGGCTTTACCTAAATGCTACCAAAATGATCAAATCATAAGAGTTGATGAAGTCCAAGTAGATACATATCAAGGAAAGCATACCACCACTTAATTCCACTTTGAGCAATGCTACTGGAAGGGGATCAGCCTTATAATTCATGGGCTTTTAGGAAAGACTTCTCATACAAGGGAGAAAGGAGATGAACTCCCCTAGTCCTTCAAAGAGTGCTCGACTCAACCCGAAAGAACCCTAATAAGACCAGAGAGTCTGAAATTTAAAGGATAAAACATGGTGTGCTGGGAAGAGGACAGGCTTTTCAGTTACACCTACCTGCATCCCAATCCCACCTCCTGCACTGATTAGCTGACTAAACCACCAAGACTTCAGAGCCTCAGTTTCCTCATCTGTTAATTGGGGAAAATAATAATTCTTGACAGTAGTATGAATTTTTAATGTGGTAAACTATGTAAAGCCCTTAACCCAATAACTAGAACATGGTTGGCACTCAGGTGCCTTCCCCTGGACTGAAAGATGAAGTCTGAGCAAGAGCTAAGCTATAGAAATGAGGAGATAACTGGAAGGGAAAGAAAGGAATTCCTTCACTTACAAAATTTGGGTCCTCAAAAAACTATGGTACCTTTTCATTTTAGTAGACCTGCTCACCTTCCCTACTGCTGGGAAAGTAACAATAAGGCTATTCTTGGGAACACTGACTCAATATTACTACAGCCCTTGATTCTTAAGCCATTCTATCATTTACTCTTTTTAGCATAGACCTTCTCATATCTGAAAACTAATTGCTGTATACAAGTTACATCTTGGTTCTAAAGTCAGCATTAAAAGTGAAAATCACATATGGTCAAATTTACCCTTGAAAATCCCTTAGGGGGCTATAGCACTGGAATAGTCTCAGGAAGCCCAGCATACGTGTAGGATATTCTCCATCCACTATTGGGACAGATTGCTGATTTTTCAGTTGAGCCCAAATGAACCAACTGGCTTGAGTTTGAGATCCACGTTATCTCAAAAAAAAAATCATATATATTCTGATACTTGATTCATATTCCAATTATGAGCAACATGCTCATAATCTGTAAAAGGTAAATGGAGCCGAGACCAATTCAAGAAAGGGTAGATTCCCACCTCCATGCACACATCGAGTGGAACAACTGGTAGAATAGCCTAAGCTATTTATTACCTTATATATTTCTTTATTTTGTAAAGCAATGTGATTATATTTGCATATGTTACATATGCTTTCATTAAAAGCAAACATGGTGCTATGCCACATTTTTTTGTGTTACTGAAATAAGGCTGCAGTCAATGGTGAACCCCACTAGCCAGGCCACATAGGAAGGCAATAACTCTGCCCTCAAGGATAAAATTGAGAGACACAGTCACATTTTAAGCAATGAAGACAAAGCTTTGGTCAGCGTACAAAATCAAGTCACTTTTATGGTTAGACTAGCCCAGGAGTCATTTCCATCCCTGTCTTTGTGTGTTAAGCCCTCTTTTGCTGTCTCTCAGAGTCTGGGTTCTGTCTGTCCCATTTACAACATCTCTTCAACTTTATTTTATTTATTTCAGAAAAAAGGAATTCAGAACAAGAAAGCATTGCCTGGCTGCAGCATCTAATGTTGATTCACAAACCTTAAATACTTAATCCCTCTAATCCATTTCAAGACCTATATTTTTTTTCCTGCTCCCCACTCGACTCTTCATCTGCTTGCTCATTTATTCTTTACAAGGAGGGAGAAGGAAAGAATTTAAAATCAGGGACAATAAAAATTTGTTAAATATTAAATAAACATTTAATATTAACTCTATTTTAAGAACGTATGTTAAGAATTCTGGCATGCCATGTCTAAAATAAACCTAGATGCACTGTGCTAGAACATGAAAAAAATTCAAACTCATTTTCTCAAAAGGGAAAAATAAGTTGTTTTTCAATGCTTCATTTTCAAGTTTCTATTTTAAACATGAAATATCTACAATGTAAACATGTCACTTTAATAAAATAAATATGCAGAGCTACAGTTGCTCTAAAGGTTTTGTTATAAATATTTTATAAAGAAATATCCCCCACATTATTATTAAAATTTTAACTTTAGTCATTAAAGCCACATTTAATCTTCCACAAAGACCCCCCTGCATATCCTTCAAGCATAATTCACCGCTGTTTCTTCTGCGTCCTCCTTGCACATGTTTGGGCTAGATAATAATATTCACATGTAATAATACCTTGTAATACAAATTTATACACATCTATTTCCTCCATTTGATGGTAAAGCTTCTTGCTTAGATTTATACAGCCAGTGTGAGGATATAGGTTCAGTTTCTTACAGAGAGTACAGGCTCAATAAATATCTTTTGGGCTTTATTTGAATAATTCTGTTTAAAACTTTGGAACTGATGAGACCCCCTTTGCTTCCTCCACCCCTGGCCAATCCCTCACGCCCTTACCGAGCTTAGCCATCATTGTTTTCTGTATCCAACACCTCTTCTATATCAGTTCACAATCTCTCAGCCTCGTGTATCTTTTGTTTCAACGGCTGCTGCAATAATATGCTGTGCATGGGTTTGGAAAGATTTCATTCAGGCAGAACTTGACAGTACTTTACTTTAAGGCCACACAACGTGCCTCTCACCCACCCAGGCCTTCCTTGTTAGCAATCAGATGTAAGTGGTCTTGCTGAGTGCGCACAAATGCACAGTCCGGAATTTCCAGAAAATTAGGTCCCAGTAGAGCAAACCTTGAACCACTGGCTGACAAGAAAAATAAGTACTTCTCCTTTCTCCTCCACGCTCTAGGGTTCTGAGCTGCAGTGGATGTGCTCTTTCATAAGACAGTCATAAGACATGACATAGTCTATATCTGTGCTAACTAGTTCAGCAACACACCTCCCATTCAGCTCTTCCTCCTTAAACCACTTCAGTTCCTTTTACACTCACATCTGCCTCCCTTAATGAAAACAGTAGCATAAACTCTTACATCAGGCTCTGCTTTCTGGGGAACTCTACCCACATCCAGCTCCTAATCATCATTTAATTCAGCCCTTTTGTCATCATATTTGGTTAATTAATAAGGGGCTTTTAATGTGGCTTCCTTGATCTTAGTCTCCTCCTAACTCAATTCATATTAGTTATAATTACTATCCTTCTCCAACAGTTTTTATCATATCATTTCCTCCTCTATGAGAAAGATTAACTTTTACTTTTTTGATAAATGTAACTTAAGTGTCTCCTGTCCTCATCAATCCATCAATATTAAATTCAACTTCATTTTTTATGTTATTTTTCACCAGAAATTCATGCTTAAGCCTTATTATTGAAACACAACTTATGAACTTTCAACTTGAAGAACAATACTTTATCCTACGTATTCAACAACTCTGTATTCCTAAAACTATTGAAATGACCAAAGAAAAAATTTGAGGCTAAAATACGTATCTATGTCAGAAAACATGGAATGTTCCCCTTAAAAGATGGAAAATTTGACAATTTCTATAAAATACGGTGCATAACAAATCAGATTAAAAGAAATACTAAGCACAATTAAAATCAGCCAACAGGGGGTTGGAGAAATTAACCTGTCCATATAGTTTGAATGATAAGGCTAAAGTATATCTAGTTATTGGGTAAACTATAGCCTATAGTCATAAAAATAGTCTTCTTGGTCCACAAGAAAGTAAGGGAAAACTTCAGGAATGTAGAGTCAGAAAGAGAGAGAAAGAGAAAGAGAGAATGAACCATAAGTTGAAACTGAAGAGGAGAGTAAGCAAAAAAGGAAAACGCTGGGATTACTTTGAAGGAAATGCGAGTTTGAGATACTAAGCTTTGATTCTGCTTCAAGATTGGGTGAACAGAATCTGAAACTCCAACATTAGGATGAAGACCTTGATGGTAAAGAAAATGGACCTAGCTTAGTAACAACCAGGGAACTCAGAAAATCCAAACTTAATCCTTTCTAGAGGAAAGTATTTCCAATTACAATCCAAGGATTCACATAGATTATGAAATTATCACAAAATTGACCAAATATAGAAGGAGACAACTCAACATGAGGAGGAATCAGCATAAAAATAGACAACATGGTTAGACACCCCAATAACTTCAAACTGTGGAATTACCAGGTAAAGAATATAAAATAACTCTAAATAAAGTATTGAAATAAATAAATAATAAAATTTAAAAAGCAAGCTGCCAAGATGAAATTATTCTTTTAAAAAGATTAAGCAATTTTTTAAAATAAAACTTTTAGAATGAAAACATACTAATTGAAATTAAAAAGTTTTTCAATGAGTAAACTAACAGTTTAGATAGAGCTGAAGAGAGAATTAGGAAATTGGAAGATTGTCTTAAAGAAATTATACAGAATACAGAAAAGGCAATCAAAACATGAAAAAGAAATAAATAGAATAAAAAGAAATAAATAAAAGAATAAATTCCATTCTATGAAGAATGGAATAAGATTTCATAAAGTAATAGAAAGAATGAAGGAGAGGAACTATTCAAAGACAAAGAATTTTTCAGAACAAATGAAAGATTCTGGAAATATATACAAAAAAAAAAATCGTACCTGCACATGTTGTAGTGAAGGAGCAGAACACCACAGCTTAAGAGAAGATCTAGGAAGTAATCAGAAGAGAGCACCTGTAAGAAATGATAATTAGTCTAAAAGTAGACTTCTTAATAGCAATAATGAAAGCCAGGTGCAATAGAATAATTTCTTCCAGAAATTATTTCAAGAAAATAACTGTCAACCTGTTATTTTGCACCTAGCAAAATTTCTTCAGGATTGACAGTGAATTAAATATATTTAAAGCACTTTAGATAAAATCTGAGCGAGAAACAGTATACTTTCATAAGAAATTTCTAAACTATATACATCTGGAAGAAAAACAAATGATCCTAGAAGAAAGATCTAAGAAAGGGGAGAAGAAATTGGTAAACATGTAGGTAAATGTAAATAGACTTTGTCTTTTAAAGTAACAGTTAACATATCTAACTTGTGAAATTAAAATGATAGAACTTCAAGAGTAACAGCATTGAAGTAAGGAGGGATGATTGGAATCATTGTTCCAGTAGCTTTGTATTGTTCCGAAAAAGGAGGATGTGAGTGGTTGATTAAATTGTGTTAATAAATTAAGTTAATGGACACCCAGTGAAATGTCAAGAATATTAAAAGAAGACAAGGTAGAATATATCATTTCTAATTAGTAAAGGGAGAAAAATGGGATAAGAACACAAGTAAACTCAAAAGAAAAAAGCAAGAAAGCAAGCAGGAAGGAAAGAGCAAAGGAAAGAAAAGGAAAGGAGGAAAGAACTACGGAAAAATACAAACAAATCTCAAATTAAAATCATAGAAATAAGTTAATATATATAACTAATCATAATACTATGATTAATATTATGGTCTATATACATAATCATGTATATAGACCAAAATTGACAGTTAAAAACAGAAGTTTTAAGGCTAATTAAAAGTCAACTATATGCTTTTTATAAGAGATGCATTTAAATATAAAAACAGAAAATGAATGAAAGATATATCCAGCAAATAATAGCCCAAAGAAAGCAGGGAGAGCTATATTAATATTATAAAAACAGCCTTTAAGATAAAAACATTATTAGGAAGAAAAGTGATACTATCTAAAGATTAAAGTTTTAAATTATGAATAAGGTTTAACAATTAGATATGTAATGTGAACCTATCTAAAATTATATAATGCAAAACATTCAAGAACTACAGAGAGATTGACAAATCATCATAATAATATAAGAATGAAACACACTTTCTCAATTATTGATAGTTCAAGCAGAAAATATTATTAAATATGAACATTTTAGACTACTAAACTTGATTTAATATATAGATATATTATCAATATAGAAACAGAGATAAGAGAGAGATATTCTATATTTCCTCTCAAGTATACATGGTAGATTTATCAAATTGAATTCACTAATCCATAAAGCAAACCTATATATATATATATGTGTGTATATATATATATGTGATCTCATATATATATATATATATATATATATAAAATGGAAAATGTATTTGGTCTATGTGTTTGCTGATTATATATAAATACATATATATGAATATACATATATACACACTCTACAGTCTCTAGCCATCATGCAATTAAATCAGAAATCATTATTTAAGGGGATGAACTTCTAATATCTTCTTAAGAAAAATTTCTAACACATACAAGAGTAAATGAAGTAGTATAAGGACTACTCATATATGCTCCAGCTACATTCAACAATTATTTGACTGATAGCCAATCTTTTATCATGTATACACCAACTCCCCTCTGAATTTTTCTGAAGCAAATTCATCCATAAATATTTCTCTGTAACTCTATTAAAGGACTCTTAATATAATCATAATACCATTACATATTTTTAAAATATATAAAAATCCCTCAAATATCCAGTTGGCATTCAAATTTCCCTGATTATCTCATATGTTTTATGAAGTTTGTTCAAGTCAGGATCCAAATAAGGATCATGTGTTGCATTTTGATGGATATGTCTTTTAATTCCCACATAGATACATTATTAAGACTTAATATTATTGAAATTTGAAAACCATACTTCCAAATAACTCATAGGTCATAAAGGAAACAATAATGAAACATTGAAAATACTTGTAACTGAACAAAGTGCAAAACATCAATATAGCTAAAACTTTGAAACACAATGAAAACAATTATTTAAGGAAAAATTTACACTTCAGCGTTTATATTAGAAGAAATAGTGAAAATTAATGATTTAAACATCCAACTTAAGAATTTGTGGGAGGAGATGGTAGAATACAGACAAAGAAAGCAGAAGGAAGAAACAAAAGAATATTGAAATAGAAAACTAAAATATAACACAGGATCAAGGTGATGGAGTAAAGATGATGGAGCAAAGATAGCCCCAATTCTTTGACACTCATCCCATTGATAGGAGGAGGCATCTATTTCTTCTTCCCTTGAATCTCTGATCTATGACTGCTCTGACCTAGGTATAGCAGAAGTGATGCGTCATCAATTCTATGTCTAGCCTTTAAGAGGACTTGTAATTTCTACTTCCCGTCTTTTGGGACATTTTTAGAGTTCTGAGCTGCAATGTAAGTAAATCTTAATACGCTGTTGGAGAGGCCATGTGGAGAGGCCCTGTGCTACATGGATAGGAGAAACCCACCTGAGTTTAACGCTTTAGTTCACCTTGCTTAGGCATCAGAAATGTGAGTGAAGCTATTGTGGACTCTCTAGACCAAATCAACCTCCACCTGAACACCACCAGGTAAACCCAATCAATACAGCATGAAGCAAAAAACAACACAGGAAAACTCTACCAGATTCCTGACCCACAAAATCATGAGGTAAGACTGTAAAATGGTGGTTGTTTTAAAACCAATATGGTTTGAACGTAGTTTGTTACACAGTAAAAGATAATTTTAAACAAAGCAAATATGCAATAAACAAAAGCCATAAACAAGGCCAAGAGTTGATTCTTTGAAAAGATTAATAAATGTGTCTCTAATTTCTAGTGGTATTTGCCAAGGGGGAAAAACAAAACTAAGCAAAAAAAACACATTGAGAGAAAAAGGACTTCCTATCAAGGAGGTGACTCTGGATTAAAGCCATCAGGTGGAACACGACAACATCAGGTGGAACCAGGACAAGTACCTGGTTGAGGTATTGAGTCTTCCATCAGTTAACTTTGGGAAAATTATTTAAATCTATCAGACCTCAATTTGATTTAAAAAAAAAAACACGTAAGTTTCCTTCTATAGGTATGATTCACTGATGTGATTTTTCAGTGTAGTTTTGGTCTCTGCTATTTAGAGTGGTTGTACTTAGGAAATGGTGGAATTTAGGGGAAGGAACAAAGTAGCAATCAGAAGGTAACCAACACTACTTGTTCTCTTTGCTTAAGCTGGAAAAAAAAAAGTGGAGACACACCTGTCTCTTCTTTTTTGACAAAATTTTACTATGTACATTCAGGAATTTTTCATGTCAATAAAGTCAACAAAAATCTGTTGAATTAAGTCAATATAAGCACACAAAAATTTTTTCCAATATAAAAGAAATATCACATTAGCCAGTTTGATAGCTATAATGCTTGCAATGAAAAAACTAATTTTCATTCTTCTATAGTCTATAAAACACTATCTACTAAATTCCGACTTTTGAAAGATTTTACAAGATTTTGAGACTCGTACAAATGGTTTGTCCTGAAATACGACGAGGAGCTCAATTGCATTTGTGTGTTTATCCAAAACATGACCACAACTTCTACCTTGCTCTACACTTTCAGGGGTAACTTAAAATTTTCCTAAGATTTGACAAATTATTTGTGCCTTTCTGCTCATTTTTTTAACAAGGAATTTAGTTATTGAAGTTTTGTTGCACGTTAAATTTTTGCTGATATCTTGGAATGATTTTGAAGCATATGGAGAGGGGGTGGAAAGTGCCACAGTTCTATGAAAATGTTCTAGCTTGTTACCTTAGATAAAATAAAAATCTATATCATGTTTTTACCTAAGTTTCTGGTAAGAAAGTTTATTAGTTTAATGCCTTTTTAAATTCCAAAATATTTGTATTTCAATTCTGAAATTTAGTGTATAATATAAAAGCTACACCAGCTGACATAATAAACAGATTATAGGCTGCAATGGAAAGATTAGGCCATTCCAAAGATGGAGATCATTAGGGCTTTTTAAAATTTCATTTTAAATTAGCAAAGCCATTTCACATATTTAGTTTCTTGTAATGAGAATAAACATTTACATGGTAAAATTTAAAAACATTCATAATTTAATGTGCACAGTATAAACATGAGAAGCATCATACCCATTAATAGATTAATCTTTCACTTTATCCTGAACATAAAAAAAAACCTGTAAATAGATATAGCTACATGATATATTTATGAAGGAGTTCTCTACATTCTTGCTAAAATTAAGATTAGGACTTCAATCTTGTTCTTTGCCCATTACTACTTCAAAAACTAAATTTAAAAAAAATAATAGCTAGATGCTTTTTTATTTCAAAGTGCCTCCTTATCTTTGTGAGCTAGCTAGAGATCCACTACAAGGCACTAGTAATTCCTTTCCAAGTTATTTTTAGGGTGCTGTAGCTTTATTAAGATGTCCACCAAATGCTGAAACATTAAATATTTAGTTTTGTCTTCTATGGCTCTCCCATAAACAGGAGATTCCTTGCTTCAAGCCTCAGTGCACACATGTAAACACAATTACTCAACACAAGTCAACAAGTGAGAAGCAGGATTAAAAGAAGAACTCAGACAATCTGACTCACAATCCAGCCTTCAACCCCCTATAACTTGCTGTTTTTCTTTGTCCTCTTTGCTGTGAACCCAGATACTTGTTCTTTAGCAGGGTGTTTCTGCTGCAAAGCCAGTTGCTACTGCATTATGCAATGAAGTCAGAAGCCTGAGCCTGTGACATCAATGGAGGTTGCTATGGTAACTCCTTTTATAAGTATTACAGGTTCATTGTAGGCTCAAAAAAGAGGACTTCAGCAATGTAGCAAAATAGCTGGCGTTATTCTTCAGCCTAAATTACAACAATAATTGATGCAAAAAATGTTTGATACTAGCTATAACAGATTTTGATATTAGTTTATGTCATTCTTGAAAGTCATTTTTCTAATATATTTATTTTTTGATGGAACTTCTCCAATAGAAATAGCATTGCCACTGACTAAGGCAACAGATCCCCCCCCCCCAGACCCAGGGAGAAGAGAGCCTCACTGAACAGCTAATTATTCCACGCAGTGTCATTCCAGAAGTATGTTGTGCATTATCTGCTATAAATAAACTCATAATAGTATGATTTCAATCTAGTTTTCCCATTACTGGAATTATAAAAAGGTCTCAGAGAGTTGCACATAAGAGAGAAAAAAAAAAGTGTTTTTTTGAGAGAAATTTTAGATGAGAAGTTTTCCCAGCAAATGTATCTATTTTTAACAAAACAATAGTAAAGATCACCTTTTTATTGCACATAGTCATCCTTATTTCCCTAGACTATTTTTTGCCAGGGCCTCTGTTTCAATGGTTAAATCCTCCTACCTGCACAGGAGATATTTTGACATAGTCCCTTCCATGAAATGCTCACACAGGAAGTATCAGGAACAACAATAACAAATAATAGTCCCTGAGTACCTGCCACATGGCAGACACCATGCCAGGTGCTTGAGATCCGTTATTTCATGTAATCCTCACAATAATACAGGAGGGAGGCAGGCACCTGATCCCCATTTTACAGATTAGAGAATCGAAGCTCAAAGGGGAAAAGTCGCTTGCCTGAAGTCACGCAGGTAATTAGGAACATAGATGGCATGTCAGCTTCGGAATAACTGACTCCAAATAGTTATGATGTTTTAAGAGAAACTAAGGATAATTTCTTACTTCCCACTGTGGTAAAATTGGAAATGGCACCATAACCCTACCGAGCAAGGGTTCCTGGATATAGAATTCACTGAAGGAGAAAGCGGATGACTTCAGGTTGACTTCACAAATACTTTGATGACTGACTTTTCTGTTTCTGTAACGCTCAGCAGTTCAGAAAGTGTTTGCCTGAAGACATTTTTACTCCCTTAGGTTTAAATGAAAATATCTCTCAAAAATATTGATTCTGTAACTTTTCTTAGACAGTTGCATTGATATTCTAATATGCTCCAAGCTACTATCCTATTTTCAGATCACATAAATATATTAATAATTTAATGTGTAAAGTGTGTTGCAGTTTACAAATCATACTAAATATTCACTCCAGGATATATTTGTTGAGCCATGATGACAAGTCAGGCACTATGCTAAAGGTTAGATAGGGAGTTACAGCAAAAAAAAAAATGAAATCATCCTCAGATTCAAGGAGTAGATAGCCCATAATAGGAGAAAGCCGTTAATCAAATAACAACAGAAATAAATGTAAAGTTGAAACTGGGTACAGCTAGTAGAAAATAAAAAAGGCTGAAAAGACATAATCTAAGCATTCAACCTTAAGTGATAAAAAGGAAACAGAAGAAACACACACACACAAAAAAAAAAACTGAGGAAAGAAAACAATAAAAGAAAAAGTAAAACCTCAGGAAAATAATGTCACATGTGACGGGAATATCAACAAAGCCAAACTGGTTCTTTAAAAAGATAAAATTGACAACCCTCTGGCAAGACTGATCAAGAAAACAAGTTCAAGGCAAAAGTAAAGAATATTTGAAATGACAAAGGGAACACAATAAGAGAATAGCAGAGATTTAAAAGGACATAAGATATAATAAACTTTATGTCAATACATTTGGAAGCATTAATAAAAGGGGCAAACAGAATTGATCAAGAAGCAGCAGAAACTTGGATAGACTTAGAAGCACCAAAGAAATTTAATTAGAAATATAAAATCTTCCCAGGTGAAAAGCATCAGGCCCACATGGTGTTATAGGTAAATCTTACCAAAATTTAAGAATGGATAATTCCAATCTTACAAACTCTTCTAAATGATTGAAAAAAGAGGGACCTGTCCAAATAAATTATGAGTCTAATGTAATTTGATTAAAATAAAAACCAAACAAAAGCAGTATGAGAAAAGAAAAATAAAGAATATCTCCCCTGAACATAAATACAAAAATCCTAAACAAAGTATAAAATCCAGCAATGTAATTAAATTTTGTATCCCTCTTCTTCTCCCAAGTTTAACCATTAATCAGTATTTGTGATACTATCATTGTCCACTTATTTTACATTTCAGTAATAATATCAAATTGTGGTATTCCCATTAACATATCTTACATTTCACTCTCTTGTGCCTTTTCTAATAATGCTCTGACTACCTACACCTGCATTCCTCATTTCTTTAACTAGAGTATCTTGTAGAACCAGAAAGTAAGGAAATGTTTCAAAAAAAAAAAAGATGAGGTATATGGGCTGGCCGAGTGGTTCAGTTGGTTAAGAGCTCGCTCAAGAGTTTGAGCTCTGAGCAACAGTGGTTCGATTCCCAGCCCGAGCTGAGTTGCCGCTGAGCTGCCAAGGATGGCTCAGCTTAAAAGAAAAACAAAAAACAAAACAAAAACAAAAACAAAACAAACAAAAAAATGATGAGGTATAAAACAAGATATAGTAAACCACTGAAAGAGTCCCAGTTATCAAATTGGAGCAACACAGTAAGTAAAAAAGTTGGCTTATCATCCAAAGTTCATACTGATATAGATAAATAATTGAACAAATGAATAAATAAGGAAGAATTAACAAATTTCTCACACAGAAGAATTCCAAATAATTAGACACTTTGCTCTAAAGGAGATGGAGATTAAATCCCCACCCCTTCAATGTGGGCTGCACATAATGACTTCCTTCAAAACCGTATGGATATACAGAAAGGGTGGAAAAGAATGACATTACATTAGAGAAACCTGACAAACACTAGTTCAGCCAGTTAATCAAGGTCAACATCAACAATGATAAGTCATGTTGATAGTATATATCTTTGATATGTAGTAAAAATGGTGCTTTACCTGTGTAGTCTTCCTTCCAAAATAACCTCGGCCTAATCATAAGAAAAATATCAAACAAATTGAAAATTGAGGATTCTTGTACAAAAATATTTGACCAGTGCTCTTCAAAACTGTCAAGGTCATCAAAAACAAGTTTGATCTATTAACACAGCCAAGAGGAGCCTAAGGACACGTGAGGACGAAATGTAATGTAGTATTCTGGATGGGATCCTCGAAGAGAGAAATGACATTAGGTAAAAACTAAGACAATCAGAATAAATTATAGACTTTAGTTAAAATGATATATCAATATTGATTTCATAATTGCAACAAATGTATCATACAAATGTACAAATATAAGAAATTAATAATAGGGAATATAGGTCTGGGGTATATGGGAACTCTGTACTACCTTAAACTGTTCGAAGATTTAAAATTTATTTTTTAAAAAGAAAAAATTTAAAGACAGGGCTATTATATTAAACCTAAAAACAAAAACATTAAGCAGCATTACTATTGGGTTGTGGGAAAAGTCATGATGCATTTTTGCAACGAAAAACATAGAAAAAATATGTCATGACTTTTCCGGCAACCCAATAAGTATTATTTTTTAATTTGTTAGACAATTTAGTATGAGATATATCTAACAACTACTAGGACTTTATTAAAACTTAAATGTTTTTAATCATTGTTGCAGCCAACACTAATTCTCATACTTGATCTAACTCATATCGAATCTTGTCTTAAATATAGACCCTCCTTGAACTTGATCTGGTATGTTTAACAACTTTACCACCACTTTAATTTGCCTACAGGAAATCTTGTGGATGTCAGTGACTTTTATACTCAACAGACAGTTCCTAGCACTCTAAATACTCCATTACTCAGCACTTTTTGATTTATAGAACAAAAAATAAGTTGCCCTTTATAATCAGTGAAAAACTACCAAAAAAGTTAGAGGTCAATCACAAATTAAATTGACTTAGTAGTAACACAAATCCATACATGACTATTTTCCCCAATAAAAATCAGATTTCACATCGCTTAGGTCTCCTGTGTTTAGTTCTTTGCCATCCGAAGTCAGAATTCACATCTTTAGATGTTTTTCAAGTAAATTATCATCTAACAAACTCCACTATGACGTTATTTATTATAACAACATAATAGTTTTCTATATATTCCCAGGAAGTTGCCCATTCCTGGCCTATGTAATCCAGAAATGTAACTCTCTGAATCAAAATCTTTTGTGAAGCTTATGCTGTGGGGTGCTTCGAGGTGAATATGAAGCAGAGAAATGAAAAGAAATCGTACAGACAGGTAGTTGAGCTCCCCCATTATTTAGTGTCTGAAGGAGCTATTTGTGTATGATTAGTCATCCCGTTCATCTCTCCTCTGCACACTTTATGTGACATGCCATCAATCTCCCTACCTTTGTTCTCAGGTGTTGCATATCTAGAATCTGGTGTGAGTGTAATATAAGCATAACTTAGAATTTTATGGTTATTCCCAAGGTCCTAACACACCTGGCAACAATGGTCCTTGACTAAGAAGGGGCAGGAGGAAATAAAACTGAAAAGAGAGGCTGAGAAATGTTACCATTTCTTACGTGCATTAAGTTCAAAGCCAACTCAGCAATTCTCAAGCCCAGTGGACCTTCCCCCGCAACAAAGGTTTCCATGTACATACCACCCTGAGCCAACTTATAGTGACATTTGGAGGCTATGGACCACTATTTTAGTCAGTGTGAGTACCCCCTTTTCTCTTCTCCCTAAAGTATAAAGTGATGTGGTGACTTGGTGATTGGTTCAGTGCTCCTCCCTTGTTTACTGGTAGGAAAAGGTTTTGCCTGGTGATGGAAAAGAGAACTTCCCTTGGGTCCAGATTGAAACTCTAACTTGCAAATTCTTCCCAACCAAAATTCATCCCTGCCAAAATTCCTACAGGGTGTGCTTTCTGAGAGAAATGGAAAAAGCTAATGCATCCAATTTATATATCTTATCATTCTTTCAAATATTTGGGAATTCACAAGTCTTACAAAATTGTATGCGCCTGGAAGTTAGGGGTCTATGGTTGAGTGAGTGAGTGTGTGTGTGTGTGTGTGTGTGTGTGTTGAGTTGGGTTGCCTTTTTATGCATCTGAAAGTCAATTACAGAAGGAAGTTAAGCTATTTTGTGGTATTCAAACTCTCTCAACCATAGTACTTGTGACGACTGCTATTGTATATGAAATGACATATGGACTTAAATTGAAGTAACATATTTTTAAGCTACTGGGTCTTTTTGAAATTAAATGTAAAAATAAAGTTATACATATTGAATATACGAGCTCCCCATTAAGCCATGAGATAATGTGGTATAGAAGACAACATTACTATCTATACCTTTCCTGCCTCCAATTAATTCTGAAAAGTGGCTTGATTCCATAACCAATCCAGAGAGTCTAGATTGGGTCTGGACTCAGGTATCTTGTTCTGTTTCACAGAGACCATGGAAATTTGACTTCTTCTCTGGTCATCTCTAATCTCTACAAAGGTGAAACAACAGAAATGAGCAAGCCTCTCACAAAAGGAAGAAAATCAAAACTAAAGGTGACATTGAGGAATACGGTCTCTTTTGTTAAGCCCTAAACTAAAACAGACTGAAAACTACTCCTCCCACTGTGAAAGAATGCTAAGTATCCTGGGCTTTCCTTTTTGTTGTTGTAGTTGTTGTATCATGTGGAGTCAGTTTCTGTAAAAACAGCCTCTGTTTTTATAAAGCCTGAGCATCCTTGTTTTATCATGGGAAGAAATCTGCAGACTTTTCTAGATAGCTCAGTTTACTTATTAGCTAGAAGGTAGTGTGATGACGATAATAGTAAGTAACTAATAGATGTCCTCTTAGTCAAGAGTAATCAAATGTTTATTGAGCACCTACTATATTCCAGGAACTTTCTAGGCACTGGGAATGCAGTAGAAACAAGGTAATGTCCCTGACCTCAATAGAAGCTCTTATATTCTGGAGAGGGGATAAACATGTAAATTGATGAGTAAGATCATTTCTGGAAATAATAAGTGCTATGAAGAATATAAAATAAAATAAGTACAATAGAGGGTGCTACTTTAGTTATATGGTCTAGAAAGGTCTCTGATGAGATGGCATTTGAATTTGTATTAGATATACAAATATTACATACATAAAACCATTTCTTTGTAAATGTAGTTCTGAGATTGGCTTTCCCACAGGGTAAATTTGAAGTGGATATTTCTGAATATAATCTTTACCTCCGCATCTCTCTCTAAGTATTTTTTTTAATTTTTTTTCTGCCCTTTTCCCCTGCTTCCCAGTCCAACCTCCCTATCGTTCTACCTCTGTTTATGAGTCACTCTCCTTTTTTCTTCTCTCTCGCCTTCCCTTCCTCCCTTATATTTTCCATTTGCTCTTTCTACCTCTTCCCCTCAGGCCTGTTGCTTCTTCTACAACATTTCCCTTGACTTCTTAAAAATGTGTCTGTCTGGCCCACTTGTGCCGCCTGTTTTGACAACTTTCCTCTTTCTCCACCTTAAAGGAAACTGAAGCAAACTTCTTTGTACTATTTGTAGAATTTAACAAATGTAGTTATATTTGCATCTCTAAATCAGTTATGTCACTCTTCACTTACTTAGTTTGGTCTTTGAATTCTATTTCTGTGGCCCTTATTAGGAAAAAAAATTGAGGTATTCCTTGTTATACCAGGTATGTAATATGTAAATATTTGGAAACTTTCAATTATTTTAATTCCCTGAACACATGTGAACTTTAAAACACAATGCTGTATTTTATATTTGGAGGAAGCATATACTCCAGTTAGAGATGAATCTTGACTCTGATCTTTTCAGAAGCAATATTTTAGAATTTATATGTAACGGAAATGAAGTTTCTACATTTTATGCTTTTAGCTGCAATCTCATTTGTGTTTCAATAATTTTCTCTACTATAATCGCATGCAATTATCTGTACTTATTATTAAAGTCATCTTAATAGAACTTTTATTAAAACCGGGATGGTTTAATATATTTATAATGAGACACACTGAAATATTTATTTTAAGCAGCAGCCTTGCAAAGAACATAATTTTCCCTAGAAAGAAACTCCGTACAAAATTATTTTGTGCAAATTTATTCTAATAAAATTGAAGTACATTTTACAAATTAATACATAAAGTAACACATTCTAGTGGGGTATTTCTAAATTTAGTTACAACTTTCTTCAATGAAGCTGTAAGTTTGAGGCGACCCACAAAAGCAAGAAGTGACTTGAATAAAACTGAGTAAAAATGAGAAGCACCAGTATTCTTTTTCTAATGACAAAAACATTTAAATACTGTCAGTGGGACTCACTGTCAAAGTATTTCACCCCATTTCATTCTCACTTCAGAAATACGGTAAATACTTGCCCGTTTATCTGGTAAAACATGCAGCAATAAGAAACATCTTTAACCTGATGACACTCCACATGCAGAAGACTCTACCACTGCTGACATTATCCTTGGGCCAGTAACACTTCC
The DNA here is from genome assembly GCF_001890085.2 of Hipposideros armiger. Taxonomy (NCBI): domain Eukaryota; kingdom Metazoa; phylum Chordata; class Mammalia; order Chiroptera; family Hipposideridae; genus Hipposideros; species Hipposideros armiger. The sequence continues at coordinate 4,702,816 of NW_017731391.1, read as the reverse complement.
CTTGTATGGTCACCGAGGGCCAGTAACATTTCCTTTGCATGCTCATGTAGAGTGTCCCATCTTGCTGACAGCTTTGAGCTAGTGGAGGTTATATTCTGAGAGCCTGAACAGGTTTTTTTTCTCAAAAAGGAACGTACCTTTGCCTTCTGAATTTAAGGCTCATTTCCAGAAAGCAAATTATTGCAAAGGGGACGCTGTAGGTGTGAGAGAGGAGCACCAGTGGAGTCCTTGGGATGGGACACAAATCTGGGGCGTCATCCCCCGGGTACTTATTTTATTCCCACCAGAACTTCAAGGAGTCATTTTCAGACAGACTGCAGTGTTATACAGAAAAAGATTATTTTCACCATGTTCTCGAGAAAAACCTCCGAAGTCCTTTCCACTTCACTGTTCTGGCATACCTTCTGTGTGCTTCTATTTCCTCAGCTTGGAAATGGGAATAAAGGTTGGTGTGGGGGTTGAATTAGTTAATTCAATTAAAGTGCTTAGAATCACACCTGAAACATATTGATCATCCAATTGATGATAGTTACTGTCTTTGCTGTAGCTGCTGTTACGGTAGTTAATAGTAAGTATCAAATGCAGTTATGGTACTGTTCATGTAATTGTGGACTTAATAGAATCTCTAAATCTGAAACCTATCAGCAACCTACATGCTAAACACATTCAAGTGTACCATCTTTTTCCTCAGATCATTGTCAGACATACTTCATAATTAAGCACATCTTCATCCATTTTTAATTACCCCCAAAAAAGAGGCTCGTAAGTCTAGTTGTATTTAATGTATTTTAGACAACCAGATTTGGAAATGCTTTAAGAAGTAGAGAAAACGAACTCAAGTGACAGTCTTAGTTTTCAGGAAAACAACCATTACCATCCATGGGAGAGTAATGCAAAAATGATGGGACATACCATGTAGAACAGATTAAGAAAAACTTAGTCCATTTTTGGTAAATTGTTTGCAAAATGACTGACAACATCCTTCTCTACACCATGGGGAGTCCCCTCCTGTGATGACTTGCTTTGGCTAACGGAATAATAGCCAATGTGATGCAAGCAGCCGAGGAAAAGGTGTTTGTATTAGTTAGCATTCTCCAGAAAAACAGAACCAATGGGTTTTTATATCATAAAAATTATACTAATATACACTATATATCAATATATTATTACATTTAAATAAAATATCAATACATAATATTATATAGGTATATAGTCATAATTCAATATAACATATATGTTAATATTATATATAGTATAATAATACCGATATCTATGAAAGACAAAGAGATTTATTACATGGAGTTGACTCACATGATTATAGAAGCTAAGACATTTAGTTAGTAGTCACTCCCCATTGTCCTCTTCCCCAGTCCCTGGAAACAACTAATCAACTTTCTTTCTTCATAGATTTGCATAATGTGGACGTTTTACATATATGGTATCATACCGTATGTGGCCGTTTGTGTCTGGCTTCTTTCGCTTAGCCTAATGTTTAAGCTCACCCATGCTGCAGTATTTATCAGCATTTCATTTCTCTTCATTGCCAAATGATATTCCATCGTATGGATATACCACAATTGGCTTATTCGCTAATTAGTTGAGGGGCATTTAGGTTGTTTCATCTTTTGGCTATTATGAATAATACCACTATAAAGGTTCATGTACAGCTTTTTGTATGAACGTATGTTTTCAATTCTCTTGGATACACACCTAGAAGTAAAATGTTGGGTTATATACGGTCACTCTGTGGTTAACATTTTGTGGACCTGCCAAACTGTTTTCCACAGCAGCTGCACTGTTCTACATTCCAACGAGGAATGTCTTATGGTTCAAAATTCTCATCATCCTTAACAACGCTTGTTATTTTCTTTTTCATTTTTAATTATAGTCATCATGGTAGGTATAAAGTGATATCTGATTTGAGTTTTGATGTGCATTCCCCTGATAACTAACAATGTTGAACATCATTTTATATGCTAAATTTCCATTTGCATATCTTCATTGGAGAAATATCTATTCGAATCCTTTGGCCATATTTTAACTGGGATATTTGTCCTTTTGTTGCCAAGTCTCAAGTGTTCTTTATAGTCTAGGATCCTGTTTAGATATATTATATGCAAATGTTTTATTACGTTGTGTGGGTCATTTTTCACTTTCTTGATAATACCTTTCGAAGCAAAAAAATTTGAATTTTGATGAAGTCAAATTTACCTACTTTTTCTTGTGTTACTAGTGTTTTTGTGTGTGTGTCATATTTTAAAAACTATTACTTAAACTAAGGTCATGAGTATTTACTTCTGTGTTTTCTACCTAAGAGCTCTAGCATTTTAGCTCATATATATAGTTTTGATACATTTAGAGTTAATGTTTAGAGGTGGTGTGGGTCAGGGTACCACTTTATTGTTTTGTAGATGAATAAGTAGATGTCCCAGCATCATTTGTTGAAAACACTATTCTTTCCTCCATTAAAATGTCTTGGCACCCTTGTCAAAAGTCAGTTGATCACAGATCTGTGGATCTATTTCTGGACTCTCAGGTTAAATATTATGTGATCTATATGTCTGTCCTTATGCCAGTACCACACTGTCTTGATTGTTGAAGCTTTGTAGTGAGTTTTGAAATTAGGAATTGTAAGTCCTCCAATTTCTTTTACCTTTTCAAAATTGTTTTGGCTATTCTGGGTCCCTTGTACTTCCATGTGAATTTTAGGATTAGCTTGTGCATTATTGCAGAAAAGGGCCTGGAATTTTGATAGGGTTTGTATTAAATCTGTAGATCAGTCTGGTGAGTATTGCCATCTTAACAATATTAAGACCTCTGACTCATAAACATGAGGTGTTTTTCTATTTATTTAGGTCTTGTTTAATTTCTTCCAACAAAGTTTTGTGATTTTTAGTGTACAAGTCTTGTACTTCTTTGGATAAACTTATTCCTAAGTATTTTATTATTTCTGATGCAATTTTAAATGAAATTGTTTTCTTGATATCACTTTAGAATTTTTCATTGCTAGTATATAGCTCTAATATTGTGTGTGTATATTCTTAGTGTATATATATATATAATATGCATATATAATATGTATATGATAAAGTCATTAGCAAATACAGATACATCTACTTCTTTGCAAATTTAGATGCCTTTTATTTTTTTTTTCCTAACTGCCCTGCCTCAACTCTCCAGAACCATACTGAATTTAGAAGTGGTGAGAGTGGATGGCCTTGTCTTGTTCCTGATCTTAGAGGGAAAGCATTCAGTCTTTCATCTTGATTATGATATTAGTTGTAGATTTTTCATAGATGCCCTTAATTAGGGTGAGGAAATTCCTTTTAATTCCTAATTGCTGAGTGTTTTCTCCTGAGATAGTGTAAGATTTTGTCAAATGTTTTGTTTTTTTATCTATTGAGATAATTATTCTTCTTTATTCTCAGTATGGTATATTACATTGATTTATTTTCATATTTTGAAACACCCTTGCATTCCTCGGCTAAATTTCACATGGTCATAGTACATACATTTCATATTAGGTTCGGTATGATAGTATTTTATTGACGATGTTGGCACTTAGTCATAAAGGATATTGGTCCATAATTTGCTTTTCTGTGATGTCTTTGTCTTATTTTGCTATCAGGGTAATAGTGGCCTTATAGGCTGAGCTGGGAAATGTTTTCTCCTTTTCTTTTCTTCAGAGATGGGGTGGTATGTGAAGTATTGGTGTTAATAATTCTTAAGTGTTTGGTACAATTCACCAGTTGTTATCGCTTGTTTGCTTAGTGACATTTAGGAACTAATGCCAGAAAGTCTATAGTCTATGTCATGTGTAGCCCCTGAAATCTCTAGTCAGTTTAGTGATCAGCCAGTGGACTAGGCAAAAATTTCTTAAATGTCTGGAACCAGTAAATCTCCCAGTCTGTTTTGAGGAGCTTTCTGTGCATATTGGAGCATGCTTCGAACATTCAGTTTACAATTCTGCCTTTTCTTCTACTTCCTGCCTCTGCAGAGCTTCAAGGTGAGCCATAGGTGAAAACTTAGTGCCTTCTCAGGGTCGTCCTGAGTATTTACGCAGCAATACACACGCGCATGAACTTCTTAATTCCCAGGAATATGTCAGAGCTTTCCACAGCCCCTGTGGACACCTCATTGCTCAGCTTTCTTGCCAAGCTTTTTGGTTAGTCTACAGTTTATGCAAACTGTTAACCATGACTTCAGACATCCTGATTTTAAAATACTTGCCTGTAAATGTTTTGCCCATAAATGTCCTGGGGGAGATGCTTTTAGCATTTGGGCAAGCTTGAGTCAGGTCAAATAAAGGCAAGTCTTTCCAGCTGGGTCTTCCAGAGAACAATCTAAGAGATCAAACGATGTCAATTCTTTGGAAATGTAGCTTTGAAAGAGCTTCAGCTCTGAACTGCTCATTCAGCAGTTTTTCTTAAATAAATGCTTTCTGAGTTGCTACAAGCCTTTGGTTAATTTACAGAGTTCTGAAAAAGTTGATTCTGACTACTTTGCCAGTTTGCTGTTGTTTTCATGGAGGAATACATTTGTGGATGCGATTTTCGCTATACATCACTATTCGTAGTAAACTAATCTTACCAAAATTGAACTAATATGGTACACTCAGTTCATCAGTACTGACCAGTAAATTTATGACAACTCAATCTTGCACATTGACAGAGAAAAATATACTAAAATAAATAAATAAAATAATAAAGTACAATAAAATAAATAAATAAAACAATAAAGTAAAATAAAATCAATCAATAAAATACACTAAAGCAAATTAGGCATTTCAACATTTAAACTATTAAATATAACCATAGGGAATGACACAGGAATATCTTCTGCAAATATAAAAAACAATTAAATATAAGCACATAAGTACTTGGGTGTCTACTTAAGAGAAACACTATTCATTGGCAGCTCCAGGACCTAAAAGAGTAAATCACAATTTTTTAAAAAATTAGGACAACAAATCAGAATATATGGCTAATAACTTAAGAGTAAATTCTACTTGTAAAGTTAATTCATCAAAATGAAAGCAAAGGTATTTTATTAGAAACAGGCTACATAAAAATGTTAAACTCACTTTGTACTTAAACTCTCATCAAGGATGATTGATGATAGAAGAAAAAAACATGTTTTTGTGACTGTATTTTGATTTGCTGACACTACAAAAAAACAATCTCTACTACACAACAAATGAGTCCATGACGGAAAAACACCAAAGGACCTAAATTTGACTGTATACTATACTAAAATAAACATAAACTCAGAAAATGCTTTATGTGTAAACAAAGTTGGTTTACTAATTATTGTATTGGTATCTTTGCATTTTATTTCATCTACCAAGTAGTTTTATTTTTAAATTCAATCTTCTCTGAAATGAGGATTTTGTAAATCACAGTTTTCATATTTGTCCTCAGCAATCAATAAGGTAGATGGAATAAATCGAACTATTCTGGGAGACACAGAATTCTAAATTAAATAATAAAGCATGTCTTAGAATGACATGAACTAAGTGCCCTTTCAGTTGGATCACTCAGTATTTAAAAGGCTACTTTAATTTGGTACCTTTTGGGGAACAGACAACAAAGACATTTAGTTAATGATTGTGCATCATTATGGAGGGCAATTTAGATGTGTAGACAGAGCCAAGCCTTTCCTACAAAGTCATCACAGCCCTTAGATTACACTTGGAGGACGACCATCGTCCTTCAAATTGTACCATATCGCTTTCAAAAGCTACTATCCTCTGTAAGAGTTTGACCATCTTTGGAGGGAGTGGGTTAATCCTTAATCTCTCACTTATCTGACTTCCTGTTCCAATTACAGTAACTTCTATACAAGTGAACATTTTATTGTCCACTGTTAGTTTTAAGGGTTTTAACATTGTCTTTTCATTTAGATAATATGTTCCTGGAGTTTTACAATTTCTCTGTCACCCTCTCCTCTCCTCTTCTGCCCTCTTTTATTCATGGAGCCCTCCTCTCTTACCTATTCCAGCTCTTTCCTGGGCAACAAATGCCTCCGCTTTTCTCTCTACTATAAGCAATTCATTCAGACACTCTTGAAACCATAAAGCCTTCCCCCATTAATTGAAAAATGTTGAACATTACACTTGTTCTGTCCTGTCTAATTATAATTTTGATACTTCCCCGTAGCTTATTTCTCACTTTTAAAAACTCATTGTCCAGTCTTATGTCTGTAGAGAGTTGTCTGTTTTAGCATCTCTTTTCTTCATTACCTAGTCACTGAAATATGGGCTTTCACCCAAGTATTCCACTGAAACAATTCATACTTTACAAATTTGATATTACTAGAAGTTTCTGTAGCATTTGAAATAATTGACCACTTTTTCCCTATATATAAAACATTTTCTTTGGCTTCCTTAATACTATACCAGTGGCTCTCAACCTTCCTAATGCTGCGACCCCTTAATACAGTTCCTCATGTTGTGGTGACCCCCAACCATAAAATTATTTTTGTTGCTACTCTATAACTGTATTTTTGCTACTGTTATGAATTGTAATGTAAATATCTGATATGCAGGATATATTTTCATTGTTACAAATTGAACATAATTAAAGCATAGTGATTAATCACAAAAACAATATGTAATTCTATATTGAGAAATATTTATTTCTAATTACAAATAAATGAAATTTTGTCCTGAAGCATGGATAGAGGAGCAGTGTCTCGGTTCCTAAACCATGGAAAATATGTATTTTCCAATGGTCTTAGGCGACCCCTGTGAAAGGGTCGTTCAACCCCCAAAGAGGTCGCAACCCACAGGTTGAGAACCGCTGTACTATACCCTCTTAGTTTTACTTCTGCTTTCCTGGACTATATTTCTCAGCCCCCTCCTCAGATCCGTCTCATAATCCAATTGCTCAAATGCTTGTTTTTCTCACAGATCTCCTAGTGGTTCTCCTCTTTTCACTTGTACACACTCTTTACGGGTGATTTCATCCATTCCTTTGGCTACAGTTGCTAGCTCTAAATTTATGATTCCCAAATAATCTTTAGCCAAGAATTTTCTCTAGAGATTCGCATCTCTATATTCAACTGCTTTCTGAATATCTCCATTTGTATGTCTGACAGGATCTAGAATGTAACTCATCAAAAAATTGACCTCATTATTATTCCCATAATTTCTGCTTCTCCTCTTATATTCTACTCACCAGTGACTGGTGCCACAGCAGTAGCAGACATAGTTGGATGCCTTCTCAAAATCTATCCTCGCCCTTTTTTCCTTCCTAATAAAACCTCAATTTTGTTCAGATTCCCACCGTCCCCCATGAGACCCCTGAGCTCTAGCCATGGTATGTCCTGGTTGGTTGAAAGTCCTTTCAACCAGTAATCATAGAATCATTTCTCTTGCCAATAAGTGGGTTTACATCAACATGTGATAAGATTCTGGCCAATGAGACATGAAGTCTGCTGGTGTGCTTCTGGGTGGGGTCCCTCACTCTTAATAAAAGACACAGGAAGAAACTGCCCCTTTTGCTGCCTTTAAATGTTATTGGCCTTGGATTGACACCTGAAACTCTTACAGGCATCTTGGGTATACAACTGGAGCTTGCCTGAAAGCTAACACAAGATACAATAGAAAATAAACTAACTAAAGAGAAACATAATTCGAGTCTCATCCCTCAAGCTGCTCTTCTCATGAATGATGGTTCCAATCAGTGGTGCATCAGAAACGCCTGAAAGGCTTCTAACATAGATATAGCTCAACTCTACACCCAGAGGTTTTGATTAAGTAGGTCTAGAGTGGGGCCCAAAAATGTGCATGTCTAACATGTTCCCAGGTGATGCTAGTACTGCTTGTCCAAGGAATGCACTTCAAGAACCACTGGTGTAAATCACTGACCCAGGGTTCCCTACTACTTGCAGTCAAAAGCATGTTAATAGATAAATAAAGGCTATGCATTCCAGTGTTGAAACCAGAATCTTGTGTCTCATTCTAAGCTCTCTCTTCTTTTCTCTACACATACAATCTATTGTGAAATGTTGTTCATTTTACCTTCTAAATATGTCTCATATTTGTATGCCTTTTTCATAGTGAAGATCACTCCCTAGCTCAAGCCACCATCATTTCTCTCCTGGATTATTGTGACAATTCACCTGGCCTTCTGTTCCCACTCTCTCCCTTCTAGTTTACATTGCCACCAGGGGAAGCTTTCAAAAATGTGAACCTTGTCATTTTTTTTGCTTAAAACTTCACAGGGACTCCCCAGGCCTGCTAGAATATAGTACAGAATCTGTACCTTGAACGATAGTCCTTTTTTCCACGTACTGCAGAGTCCTTCCTTGTAACTCTCCGTCCTGACTTGCCTTCTCCAGCCTTCCAGAACGTCTGTTTCCTTGGGTCACTGTGCTCTCGGTGCCTCTGTACCTCCCATACGGCCTTCTGTCCGAGCCCTTCTGGCCTCCCACTGAGCCCCTTCTCCTTTGCTTGGACTACACTTATTTATCTCCAATTAAAGTTCTTGTTTAGATACTCCTTCCTCAGAGAATTCTGACCTAACCTCCAAGTGTGGGCTTGAGGCACCTCTTGTGAGCTCTCAGAACAGCCTTTACTTCCTTCCCCTGCAACAGCACTTCTTTTATTGCATTGTGATTACCTCTCTCTTATCTGTACATTTTGGGAGGTCAGAGACCATGTCTATCTCACCCACCTTGTGAACCCGTCATGTCATGGTTAGGACCACATTGTCATTATCATTGTCATCATCCTCATCATCTCATCCTCCTCCTCATCTAGCAAACAGACACCAAGCTAAGGGCCTTACGTATTAACCTTCTGACCAACCACCATATTTTGCGTATGAGGAAAATGAGGTTCAGAGAGACCAAGTAACTCACCCAAGAGGTAAGCTAGTAATCAGAAGGGAAGATTTGAACTCAGTTTGTCTAATTCTAGAGCTCACTCTCAATTCCTCCATCTTGTGATAACAGTGTAACAGCACCTGATCTTTCTCTAGAAAACCACCCCCTCTCCACCCATTCCCTACCTTCCCTTGTCTAAGATTTTATTTCTTATATTCCCCCACTCCAACACACACACACACACACACACAAATATACCCATGGCTATACATTCAGTGGCCTGTGGGAACAGGCTCAATTGTAGTTTGCCAGAGAAGTACAAAGCCTGTTCAGGCATCTCTTCACCATTCTCTTGGGAATCACTGTCCAGTGTTCTTTTCACTACGCATGTAAGAATGGGCATACAGTAGAGAAAGAAGATCTATCCTTCCTGAATATTTAAGTAAGTCTGTCCCAGTCCAAATTCAGTCAACACTAGGTTTTAAGATAAAATATACGTGTAAATGTACTGTTTAAGTTTAATAAATTAATAAAGCTAATTGAAAAACAAACAGAAAAATAATTCTGAAATTACCAGAGGAAAAGGAGACAGGGGGTGGTAGATGAGGGTAAATGGGGTCAAATCTATGGTGATGGAAGGAGAACTGACTCTGGGTGGTGAACACATGATGCAATATATAGACGATGTATTATAGAGTTGTACAATTGAAACCTATATAATTTTACTAACCAATGTCACCCCAATAAATTGAGTAAAATTTTTTTAAGTGAAATAAAAGATGAGAAATATAGCCGTTCCTAAAGTATCAAAGCCCATCTCTTGACCACTACTGACACTTGTACATTCCTCTGCTGCTGCACTAGTTACTATCCTGTCTGTCTCCTTCCTTGGCAGATGGAGAAATTCTGTGAACTCTTGAGCACTAGGACTGGTTTTCATTCTTGGATACCTGGCACTGAGAATTGAGAACAGCTCCTGACATAACAGTGTTGCCCCAAACATAAAAGGGAATGAGAACAGTTGTACATATAACCCAATAAAGAATATATATATTTCCACCAAGTTTTTTTTTCCTCCTCTTAGCAAGATAGTTAAAATAAAAGTTGATTGAATAATTTTATAATTGAGCTTCAATCTGTCTGACCAGCCTTTCAGAACTGGGGAAAGTTACGTTGTCCTCTCCTATCATCTCCAATTCTCTGAGGAGGAGAGATTTACACAAACGGCCACCCTGCCGTTTATTCCATCCAAATTTGACTTGGCTGCCAAGCATAGCCCCTCGTACCCTGGAATAGCACTCAGTCAACTTCCTTCACTTGGGGCAGCCTGTATTCTGGCTCTCATTTTATACACAGGTGGGCATCTTACCACCATTCAGGATTTTCTAGGGACAGGGCCCCAAACTCCCTTAGACGATGGAGCAGAGGGAGGGGACAAGGTGAAGGGCCTGCCAGCCATCGCTCATTCTCATTCCTGATCCCAGCAGTGGCTGCCCTGGAGAATCAGTGCACAGATGCCTTGCAGCCTTCTGGAACAATCTATTTTGGAGACTGATGAATTTTTTTCTCATCAGCACTATGATACTGCATGAGTAGACTCAGAGCCTCAAAATGAAAGCTTCCTGAGAAAAGAACATCCTGAAGATTGTTTGAACTCTATTACCGAAATGCTTCTTAATATATGGTGACTCAACCCTGTTTGTTCATTGCAAACATAAACAGGGCTGATTTTTAAGGGTGTGCCTGGTTAAACACATTGTATACACCCTCTATATTAAGATTAACACCTGGTTAGAAGCTGTAATTTGTTTTGTATGGAGTGTTTCGTTTTCACATAGGGTAGAAATTGAGAAGGTCATTAAATAAAGTTGACATGTGTGAGATCATGAATGTCCTTCTATATCCTGCATTTTTGCTGTAAGGGACATAATTGGAACAATTGGCAAAACCTGAATGGGCTCTGAAGATTAGAGGGCAGTAATGTGTCACTGTTAATGTGATGATTTTGATGGTTGCATCATGGTTGTATTGGGCACCAACCATATACAAAGCATTGTGAGGTACAAAAAAAAAAAAGCACAAGAATTATCCCAGGTTGCTTACAGTGTAATAGGAAAGATACCAGATGTGTATAAAAGATGATGAAAAACACGAAGCACAACACCCTAAGGGCTAAAAACAAGAAATTATAGTTCTCAATATTTTTTCCATCAATGGCATTAACCCTAATGCTCACTGTTGGAGATTTATAGAGGTTTAGACCCAAGTCACTATAAGCTGGATGTAATTCTATTCTTTTCTTCTTATTGAATGAACATTACAAGGAACAAAAGTACCATTATGCCAATAACACCTTTGAATTTATCCTCATTTAATTTCAAAAGGTAAATGATTCACCATCTTTGGGACATCATCTCTATCTAATTCATCTCAAAAATAGTTTATTATATCTCTTAGTGTAACTCAAATTAATAAATTTTCAGAAGGGCTTATTTTTAAATAGACCAGCAAGTACTATCACCATCCCTCCCACTCTCCTCCATTAAAAAGTATTTCCTGACAACTCACTCTATCTCAAAAAGCAATAACCACAAACTTTACCTGATGCAGCAATTCGGGAATCCTAATGCCCATGAGTTTCTCAGTAGCTCTTTCCATATGTATCAATAACATTGTGATAATAGATTTCAGACAGTTCTCAAGTTCAATATATATTCTTCCACAATTATGGGGTGTGCTAGGTGATAAGAGGAATACAGTTCCTCAAGATGCTTAGAGTTAAGTGGAAGGAGATAATAAACACAGAAAAACTCTAAAATACATACATACCAAACATGCAAATCCCCTTGCCCTTCCTTCCATTGCAAGATGCAGAACTTCCCCTCTCACGTTCTCTCTCCACTGGCTTGTAACAGAATCCCAGTGTCTCCCAGCAACCCCACCCCACAAGCATGGGCAATTGCATTTCTCATGTATGACAAAATCAACTGATCAGGTGTCAAGTAGATGCACTCTGTGTCGATGGCAGTTTTCCTTACTTTCTTGAGTCTATTTCCACATATCTAAATCTGGGGCAAGCAAATCTATCACCTAGGTTGGAGACTGAATTAAATGTGATCATGCACATGAAAGCATCTACACTCAAAGTATTCCCTGACCTGCTTTCTTCTCTCCTTCTCTCGTGACAGGCTCATCTAGGTCTAGGAATGCAGTGGACAAATAGAAAAAAATCTGATGACAGGAAAAGGAAGAGGAAGGAAAGGTTAAAAGACCCCTCTCATCCACCATGGCTTTTGACGCTCCTAACCCCAGCTGATCAAACCATGTTTCATTCTCAGAGAGCAGAGAAAAGCCCCTCTGCTTCCTGGTCTCTGTCTGCTCTCCCAGCATCAGAAGTAGAGAGGCATCAGGCCACCTGTTTGGGTCATTTTTCAGTACTTTGAGTGCCAGAGAGAGTTGGCTCACTCAAGTTGGGTTGCTATTGATCTTCTTCCTGAGGACCTACCAATCTCTGAATTTGCATCTTCTCAGAATCCACGTTCCTTACCCCAGCACCCTCCAGCACTGGACACCAAGCTATGGTCCAGTGCGAAAGGAGACTTCTCTGCATTTCCTGTTGAGCAACTCAAAGAGCCTAGAGCTCCCCTGACACCCAGCCTCCTGCTCAAGCCCCAACTGCAGCTCTGCTCAGGACAGGTAGATGGACTGGATGTTGGGACTAGGTAGGAACAAGATGGCACAACCAGACCATATCTTTGCAAACTCTCAGTAATTCTTAATTTTTGAATCTCCTTTTCTTCTTCCAGCCTATGACTTTTTCAAACTGCTGAACACCCCCAGCCCTTTTCACCCTTTTTCTTCTCACATCACAGCCACTCGGCCAGCTTCTTAAGTGCTTCTTTAAAAGTATAAAAGCATCCTCTTCTACCAGGTGATATTTAGATTACATCTGTAAGTGAATCTAACCTGTAGGTTTTAACTTCATTTTAAATTTTTTTTGGCATACATGTCCAAACTACAAGTAGAGTCCAAATTCAGCTCTGGATAATTTTTTTTTATTAAATTATTTTTATTATGAAATACACATTGTTTAGAATTAGTTTCAGCTGTACAACACAGTGCAATAGTTACACTTTTTACCCCTCGAAGTGACAACCCCCCCTCCCCCAATCCGCCGCCACATTTCCCCCCAATATCATACATATCAATTACAAATCCCTTGACTCCACTCC
>NW_017731391.1:4657449-4689685 GCF_001890085.2 Hipposideros armiger | reverse complement strand
TTCAATTATAGTTGACATACAATATTATACAACATCAGCTTCAGGTGTACAGTGCAGTGATCAAGCCTCTTCCCCATCCATGATGCAAGACATGTGACCACCTGACACCCTCTGTTTCATTTATAGCTCTGGATAATTTGATCAATTATTTCTTACAACCATTTAAAAATAAAGTATGATATCACCAAAATACCAACTACCTGGCTGGTTAACAGACTAACATCTTCAGTGTAGGGAGCCTAATTGGATAATTTGGGCCCAGAAAAGATAGGAAGAGGTGGACCCCATGTATTTTTGTTTTCTGTACGTGCAGCTTAGCTCATGCTTCTCAGTCCTCCACACCGCCAAAGAAGCTCCTGAGTGAATAAGGTTCTCTCCCAAAAATACACGACTTTGTTCACGCAGCACGCCATAACCATTTAACCCTTATATTTAAAGCATTATTTCCTTTTATTTTATACAGTAGTCCTTAAACCTATTATCAGAAAAACCACTGTATAATACCCTACATTATATACATCATTATTTTTGTGTGTGTGAGTGATCCTTGTATTCTTGGCACTACCTATTATACCACATTTTCACAAAATTAATGAAAGGTTAAAAATCTTAGGGCCCTTTTTTGTGGGGTGGGAGCGGGGGAGGTCTAAATGTCAAAGACCAGTTAATTCAAGTAGTATAGGGTGGATATATTATCTAAAAGAAGATTTTTTTCATATGTTTTTTGCTGGCTGGACAAGATAATTTATAAATAATCCACCAAGTCACATTACAAATTATTTGATTACTGGTAACTAACATGTACAGCAATGAAAATGCAGTTTAAAATTAAATGCCAAGCTGGTAACGCCAAGACACCAGGCAAATACATATAAACACAAATCCTGTGATTTTACCATAAGGAGGCTATTTGTCATATTTACTTCTGGCTTCTAGCACAGTGTTTGATCATAGTAGCCACTCAATAAATATTTATTTAACATATTCTGGTAAAACAAATAGAAACATCCAGAGAAAATAGCTAGACCTGAGTGTAGCTTGAAGTAAGTTTTGTTTTTTGCTATGTTTTTCTTTTCCTTTCTAGAAGCCAGAAATGGTTTCTATACAATTAACTCACACCAGCAATTCCCTTACAGGAAATTTCCAAGTAACTATACATCCCCTTAAAATGATACATGGAGAAAGTCACTCTTCACAGTAGTTAGAAAGTGTTTTGATAAGACAGACCACAGCTTTTTGAAAGGGATATGAAGTAACCCGAGCCCAGCACAACTGACTCTCACCCCAGACCACCCTGTACAGAACTGCTTCTTACAACACTATTTTCAGAAATGAACAATCACCGAGGACAAATTAAACATGCAACGTTTTACAAAGTGTGTTCTTTTTATATTCTTATAGTATTTATCAGAATATATAAAAGACACATTATAGTACTCTTTAACTCTTTATCATAAGCACTGAAAAATGAACCCTTAACTGTTACTTTTTCTAGGCAAAATATAAAAACAAAGCTAAGAATCCATACTGTTTATGACACTGTAAAGTCTTTACTTTTCTCCCCATTGCCCCACAAAGTATTATAAACCAAGATTTTTCAACTTGAAAGTCATTGTGAATATAGAAGATGCGGTAGAGACAAATGGCAAACCTGAATTTAAATGAAAATGTTGGCACAATGTGCAGAAAGCTTTGTTCGTCTGTTTTCAATGTGTTGAAGTGGATGAGTTGTATGTTGTGAGGCCAAGAAGCAAACACAGTAAGCAGTATCTGCATGATTCAGGTACAGCCAGAAACTGGAGAAGTCAGAAGCCTTCGGCCAGACAGGTACGATCAGAAATGAGCCAGAGGAAGGCTTTTCCAAGCTTTGAAAATGCTGGTGCAAGAAGGATAGAGTACAAAAACCACTGAGATGGAAAGATCAAGGAGGATGGCTCTGAGAGACATGAATATGCAGACAAGAATATGAAAGGAGAATCAGATAAAACCTACCCCCAAGAGAAAAGAGAGGAGGAAAATAGAGGAAAACCAAAGATAAATATGTCCATTCCAAAGAGAAATTCCTGGGATCAAAGACAATGACCCTACCTACTATATGGTCAGTAGTGGCCCCAAACAGTCCTAGTGTCTCTCTGAATTCCCAAGGGGTAACTTCTCATGACCCTTTGTCCCCAGCCCCTGTTTCTGTTTATGCTCTGTCTATTTCACCTATGTCAACCTAAACTGGACCCCTGAGTATCAAGCATCACCATTTATTTTCATAAAAATAACACTCACCCTGTGCGGGAGACCAGCTCCCGCAGGTCCAGGGGTTCCCTCAGGTAGAGGCTGAGTCCGCGAGGAAAAAACGCCCGGAAACACAGGAGCACTTTTTCAAGAAGTGTCTCACTTTATTTTGCAGCATGCCCCTTTTTATACCGGGCAGTTTAACCATTGTTTCATTAGTATCAGGGTTTTACTTCCTCATAATTCTTATGCTCCAGGGTACAGCTATACCTTTTCTATGCTAAAAACTAACTTATCCCAACCAAGCCCAAATCCCTCCACCTACAATGACTGCGACCAAGGCCTGAGCCTTTACATAATCGCCTAAAGGATGGTTACCATGACTACCCAACATTTATTCTAAAAACTATTGTCTAAACAGGATCTCAAGATTTACAGGGTGTGTACTTTGACCTTTACTAAGAGACTAGTAGTGTGACTAAAATTACCTTTAGTGTATAAAATATAATTATTGTGATATTTCTATTAGAAGGGGTGTAAGATCTTCGTCCTACTGGGGGACATCCAAAGGGGAATTTAAATTCTTTAGATATAAAGCAGCATCTGTTTCTCAGTCAGAGCTTCAGAATTTGTCACAATTGCAGTGTGTTTGGCCATGTCAGATACTGAGGCACAGATGGCTCCCGGCTCCCGGCAACCCTGCACCTTTCTGAGTTGAGCAGAAATCTACTGATGATCTTATTCATCGGGGAAGACTGCTAGAGGAATGAATGAACAGATAGAAATCCACATTACATTACATTCTACATTTTACTGGCCTCCTCCTATCTTCCTATCTTCTTCTTTCCTTTCAGGAACAAAACACCAAGCCCATTCTCCTGTCTCACTCGGAGCAACTTCCCAATGCCTCTCGAACCTCTGCATCAACAAGAGTTAAGCCTCTGGGTGTTGGGGGAAGAAGAGTAAAATTGTAGAGGCCTACTTTATACCGATAATTGTCAATATTTTCTTCCATATAACATGTGAGTAACATGTTTTAACTTCATTACATAGATCAAATAAGAATCTTAAGGATCTTCTGTAGCCACTAAGGTCTTACTTGCAAAGAATATTTATGAATATGAAATGTTTATGATATAAGTGGGACATAGACTATATATAGAATATTACAATTTTTATAAAAGACATGTATTTATATTCTTAAAAATGACCTCAGGAAAATATACTAAAATATTAAAGTATTGCTGAAGAGTGGAGTTATAGGTGATTATAGCTTTCTCCCTTATAGTCTTTTATAAATGTTTTATCATGAAGAGAAATTGTTTTTTTAAATCAGAAAGGAAAACATAACTCTTATTTTTAAGAGGCCTTCAGGTCATACTGAGGGCCATCTATCTTAAAAAGTTGCTTTTTAAATGCATGTTGTATTATGGTGGTCTTATATTTATACCTCTTCATCTCTTTAAATGATTTCACAAGTATTAATGATGCATCAACCACACCTTCTTTTTCTATTTCTGAAGTGGAGCTCCAACACAGTCTGCCTACGTCCCCTGCTAATTTTTTTTCCTCTCAGATTTTTTTTTTAATTAAAGTTTATTGGGGTGACAATTGTTAGTAAAGTTACATAGGTTTCAGGTGTACAATTCTGTAATACATCATCTATATATCACATTGTGTGCTCACCACCCAGAGTCAGTTCTCCTTCCATCACCATATATTTGATCCCTTTTACCCTAGTCTACCTGAAACAACAAACTGCATAGAAGAAAACATAAGTACTCAACTTATGGACCTTGGATTCAAAGAGGATTTTATGAATTTTACTTCAAAGGCAAGGGAAGTAAAAGCTAAAATAAATGAATGGGACTATATCAAACTAAAAAGCTTCTGCACAGCGAAAGAAATTATTTACAAAATAAAGGGACAACCAACCAAATGCGAGAAGGTTTTTGCAAACAACGCCTCCGATAAGGGGCTAATATCCAAAAAGTATAAGGAACTTATACAACTGAACAGCAAAAAAAACCAAGCAATCCAATTAAAAAGTGGGCAGAAGAACTGAATAGACATTTCTCCAAAGAGGACATACAAATGGCCAACAGACACATGAGAAATCCCCTGCTAATTTGAAATGACTAACTGGGTATCTTTAAATTTTCAAAGTAAACATATTTAAGACATAATACTGCCATTGATTCATTTATTCACATGTCCACCAATTATATACACATGTCTAAGGTGTGCCAGGCACTGTGTTAGGCTCTGACAATAATGAGATGAATACGAAAAGTCCCAGTCTTTAATCACTTCGTATTCAATGGGAGATACCCAAGACACTGGTAGCAAGCCAAAGTTACACAGTTGCTTTCTGGCTTGAGTTCTTAATTACAATTAATGCTTACATTTCACATCTGAAAAAAGTTACTGCTTTGAAGGAATCATGACCAATTTACTTCCTCCCTCCCTCCCTTCCTCTTTCCCTCCCTCCCTCCCTCCTTCCCACCCTCCCTTCTTTCCTTCCTTCCTTCCTTCCATCTCCCCACTCCCTCCCTCCCTTTCTTTCTATAACTCTACTTGCACTGTGCAGTATTGTAGCCACTAGACATATGTGGTTATTGAGCACATAGAATGTGGCTAATCCAGATTGAGATGTATGGTAAGTGTAAAATACATAATTCATTTTAAAGACTTGGTATAAAAAAATGTAAAATACCTCCTTGATAATTTTTTACATTCATGACATGTTGAAATGACAATATCTTTATACAGTTGGTTGAATAAAATGTGTTATTAAAATTAGGTTCACCTGCCTTTTCACTTATTATAATGAAGCTAGTAAAGATTTTTTTCAATTACAGACATGGCTTACATGATACTTCAGCACAGGTGCATTGCACTAAATACATTCAGTTTGTTACTCTGGGGAAACAGTAGAGAAGCCTACCATTTCTCAAATATTTGTACAAAACATAGTAGCACGTGCTTTAATTTTCTCAGTCAATTATGAGGGTCCACCCATGTGAACAAGCACACACAAGTCAGCAAAAAAGAACTGTGCATGAGCGCTAACAGTTCTGTCTATTGCAATGGTTATTACATTTGGCAGAAATTAGTAACTGGTCTCTATCTTCTATCTTTGGGGGTTCAGTGGGAAAGAAGTTCTTTTCTACCTTGGTCCCTTGTTTCATATTATTGAAAACAAGTGTTTTACTTATTTATAAAACAAGTTTATATAAGGGCTATATAAACAGACCCATTCTTGTGGGATTTATGATTTACACTTCTTAATAGGATTATTAGATATCTGAAGTACAAGTTTTACATACATCTAGATGTGTCCTTACACCACAGCAGTCTCTTAGTATTGGGTTGTCGGAAAAGTCATGATGCATTTTTGCAATGAAAAACAGAAAAATACGTCATGACTTGTCTGACAACCCAATATGTACTCAATGACCATAAAAACAACAAGAATGAAACAGTACTTCTATTTTCTCCTTAAGAGTTAAATAAATCAAATTTCCTTCCTATGTGATGTAATTCAGAGTTAGTATTTATAGTTTCTAGGTAAATATAAAGAGCTCAAAGAACTGTCACTAAAATTTTTTAAATTAAAAATGACATTTTTAGCAAGACAATTAGGATATCTTTTTATAAATGTACTCTTTAATTTTATAGAATGAACCATCAAAATTTTAATTCAAGTTTAGTTTTAAAAAATACTTTATAAGACATATTGTTTTTCTCAATAATACACCTTATAGTATCTATTTACAATCCCATATAGCTTTTACAAAGATCATTTTTATAGTGATATGTCTGTAATATAATAAAAGTGCTTCTCAAATAATTTTGAATATAACAAGAAAGTCTGAGCAAAACATTAAGTGTATCTTACCAGAATCCACTCACCATAAATTTAAGCCTCACCTTAAATTACTTTGAAGTAAAACATAATGGCATGCAATATAATACATAGCCACACCTCCAATGTATAAGAGATACATTTAAAAGAAAAAAATATATGTGCACTTTTTTGTTTGATGGAATCATTGCCTTTAATATTAGATCACAAACAATAAATTGGTCTTTGTTTTTCTAGCACATCTTATCATCTTTCTTTCTTGAGAAGTCCTAAACTTGTAAAATTCTCATCTCTGTGGTATGGCTGTTGAAAATTTGATTAAAATGTTACTTTTATTTGCATAAACACTGGACAGATAACGACACTTTATTCATTTTTTTCATGCATTCATTTGTTGAACAAATTTTCACTGGGCACCTACTATGTGCCAGACACTATGTTAGGCCCTCAGGTATGATGATGAGTAAAATATTATGATCCTTACTCTCACAGAACTTAGAAATAGTAGGGGAATTAGACATTTCACAAATAATGTCACAAATGAAAACATAGCTACACACCATGAGGAGTACAATGAAAGAGAAGCATGAGTTTTATAGGAAAGTTTGGAGGGTAATTTAGGTTAGGGCAGTTAAGGAAGTCACTCTGAGGTAGTGACTAGTTTTGACTGGAAAAAGAGTAGCAGGCGAGGCATCAGCGGACAAGTGTCCTAAGCAGAGGAAACCGTTATATGCAAAGATCTCAGAAACAAAAGAACTCCATGCTTCTGAGATACTGAAAGATAGCTGGGTGCAGAAGCCTCCTGAGACAAAAGGTTGATGGGAGAAGGGCTAGCGAGAGGTCAGATCATGCCTTGCTTTATATGTTCTTTATTGAGACAATAGGTATAATTTGAATGGGGTCTTAAGATTAGAGAGTTAGCAATATTAATTTCCTAGTTTTGATGGTTGTATTCTGGTTGCATGGAACAATGTCCTTGCTTGTATGTAATACATAGTAAAGTAGTGAGGGTTGATGAGGCATCAGATGGGCAATTTGCACTCAAATAGTTCAGGGAAGAAAAAAGTTCTTTGTGTGGTACTTGCAGCTTTTCGGTAACCTTGAAATTCTTTCCAGCAAAGAAAAAAGAAACAAAATTGGATAGTGGAAGTTCCTTTCTCCTAATCCTCTAATAGATTTCCATTTCATTTTTGTCTTTTTAAAACAAAAAATATATCCGAATAGAATAATTTTAAACTATTCAAGGAAATATTTTGTGGAACAATTTATCTTCCTTATTAGATACACAGATTCATGCAGTATGATTCTTATACAGCCAGAAATGAGGTGTTGTTAGGAAGCAATTGTCTTTAATCTAGCCCTCTAACTGTGCTACAGATAGACCACACTGTGTGGTCAGGTGCTTTGGGACAGAGAAAGGGGAAAATAGGTTCTGTTTGAGTGACCTACCTGTATAGCACCTTACTTTGCCCCTTAAAAGTCCAGTTTCCCCCCAGGCTCTAGGGAAAGAGTCACTATCAGACCTTCCCTTAATACCTAAGGAAAAGTGGAGGCCCGCATACAATGTTGGAATATAATAAAATTACAAATCAAGCTAATAAACTGTCAAGTAAAATATATTTTAACCTTCTTATCTTAACAACATACCTTCATAGCCAACTAGAAGGTGAATTTAGAATTTATAAATAAAAATTCAGAATTCCAGCTTCTTGGAATTCCTCCCTGCAATATGTAGTTCAAAGGAGAGAGTGACCCACTCCCCTTCCCTTCCCACGTCACATTCCTGCCCACTTGCAAAGACCGTGCAGCGTTCATATGTGGCGGTCTTCACAAAGAGCTGCTCCCTCCGCCACTAGCCCTTGGAACTAGGAATAAACTGCAAATATTCCTTCAGTATCTCACAGACACACACGCACAATACATTCCAGGACTTTTGCTGAACATATACGTTCACATGTAATATTTGCTAAACACTATATGTTTGCTAGACATCTGTAGTATTGCTTACATAAGTTTTTCTTTTTTTCTTTTTGCATAATATAAATAATAACATATGTATCTATCGTCAGCTTGTTTTGTTGCTCTAGAGTAAATCTTCGTGATCTATCCAACTTTATGATTTTGCCTTAAAAATATCATAAATATCGTTGTGTATGTGAGCTTGAATACAGGGACAATGGCCAGACATATAGAAAATTGAACTCTGACACAAAATCTGCAGCAACCAGCTCAGAAAATGAACCCATTAGCTACAGTAACTACCCAAGGAAGCCAGCCTGTTATCTATTAATCAGACTTGCAGGAAGTCAAACCACTATCTCTGGCAACTGGTCCAGGAAGCCAAACAATAATCCCTGTAATAATCAGTCCAAAGGGTCAGGACTTGGTTACAATCTGACAGCTTCCCTAATTTTGCTCTGGCTTCCAATTTAGGACTCACCAGAGAAAGCCACATATGCACCCCTAACCAATCACATAGGGTGCCCCGCTTGTAGGTAGCCCACCTATCTCTTCCTTATGCCAACAGTCTCCAATCAAGGCGCCTAAAACCTTCCTCGTTATTCAGTATGAGGATTTGCCATCTTCTGCCTGTCTTTGAGTCTCTGCCAAACTCAGTTAATGGTGAGTGAGTTTTTGCCACAACAAGCTCTGGATAAATAATCTTTGCTTTTTCTCATTTGGTTAGTCTTTATTTCCGCATGCAGCAGGCAATGATAGTTTTCATGCTTAATATCATTTTTTTTATATAATGAAGCAGTTTGCAAAGTTAACTGTAACATATGTTTGGTTCATATGCATTTATTTATAATTTACTAAATTAAATAAATAATTTAATAAATAATTCTTGATTATTTAGTCATTAAAATTTCAGCTGGACTTGTTTCCATTATAGAATTAGCTGTGGCTCAAGTAAAAATGGAATATTTGCTTAAGGAAAATATTCACAAGGCTTTATTTATTTCAGGAGTTGGCAATAAAAGCAAACTGTTCAGTAATAATCTATGCAGTAAATGATAGAGTCTTTGAGTTTTTCACCTAAGAATGAGTCATCACCAAAGAGTGTTTGATACTCATATAGTGAAAAACTGCTCATATCTGTAAAGACTTTTTACATAATTTGCTCAAAAAAGGGTTGTTTAATCTGAAAATATAATTGATTGTATTACTGCAAAAGCATTTGTTAAATGGAAGAAAAAGGCATAATACTTAGAGCAGCAGAATTCTAAATCATCATAGGTTGCAAAGTAACACGAGTTCCCAGATACCCTCTCAGTCCTTATAGTAAGCTGTTCAGGAGGTCTGTGAGATGACATTTTAAATTCAAACCATGAATCAGACACATTCATTTTTGTATTACAGAGTTGTACACCTGAAGCCTATGTAACTTTACTAACCATTGTCACCCCAATAAACTTCAATTAAAAAAAATAATAAATAAGAAAAATTCATTTTGAGGACAGATCAAATAACTGGTAAATTCTAGTTCCAGTGTTTTCTGTTTCCTGCAGACAGTAGCAAAGCTATTTTCCGAATTGCAGTCCTCTATCCCTCTTTCCTACCTTTCAAATCTCTCCCTAATTAATGTCTTCAACCTTTTCCTTCTCCCATTATGTCAGTGATTCCTCAAGGTGTAGGTGTGGTCTATCCACATCAGAATCCTCAAAAGGTGTCTGTCAAAATGCAGATTCCTGGGCTCCATCCCAGACCTTCTGAGTCAGAATGTCAGGAAGTAGAGCGAGAGGAACGTATATTAGCACAAGCTCCCCAGGTGATTCTTATGCTTAGCTGAGGTTGAGAATTACTGTTTAAAGCAATTACCTACCTCACAAATCTTATCAAATCTCTTGGATTCACAGATGGTCTAATATGCTAATACAATATTATCTATATTTTTAACCTTAGCTCCTCTTTTGAAATTCAACTGGTTTCTTTAACATCTGATAAAAAACATTTATTGACAATTCACTGTCAGGCCACACAGCTCAGAAAGAATTAAATCAAACGTGTTATATTTGCTGCAGAGGAAACTCCTCTTCTATCAATGGTACCACCAGTATCCTGGTTAACAACTATTTAAAAATTTTAAAATAAGAATCATCTTTGGCCTTCAACCTTACATTATAAATTTAATTGGTCACTAATTGTGTGGCTTCTTCCTTTAATAAGCATCCAACAATAGCCAAATACATCTTTAAGTCAATAACTATTACCTGAGCACATATTTTCTAGGAAACAGTGAGATAAAGATTAATCAGACCTGATTCTTGCTTTGAGATACTTACAATCTAACTAGCATGCAAGTCCAATAAGTAAATAATCCTCTGTGCTAAGTGCTATGGTGTAAATGTGTCAAAAGTGCTGAGAGTACATAGATAATGAACCAATTAATGATTCCTATGGGATCTGTGAAAGGTACTAAGAGGAGGCAATATTTAAGCTGTTGTTTTCTGAAGGATAAGTAGTTCACCAGGCAGAGAGTGAGGAAAGGGCATTCAAGAGAGAAAACAACAGGAGCAAGAACACAGGGATGTAAATATGGATTGGATAGAATATTCCTTACCTGGTGTGTTCTGGGGAGTGATTGTAGTGAGGCCAAAAAAAGTGGGCTATGCCCAAGTTATAGAATATCTTGTGTGGTGTGCCCAATAAGTAATGTGGTATTGTTCTGAGACATTGAGAGTCACTAAAAAGTTAGGTGTTTTTGTTTTTAAATTCAATTACTATATATATATATATATATATATATATATATATATATATATATATATATGTGTGTGTGTGTGTGTGTATATATGAAAAATATATGTGTTGGATTTTCCAATAGTATTACAAGGCTTAAAATAAAATCAGTGGCCAAATCTGAATCTGATTGGTCTAGCGAGCTCCACAACTTCACCATGCTGATTCACTGGGACCCCCACCCCACCCAACTCTCCCAAGCTGAAAGTACTTTCTCCCTGAGCAGCCAGCCCTGCCCACATTGCACTTTTAATTGGAAAACTATCAGAGTTCAACAGATCCCAGGTGGGCAGCAACTGACCTCAGTGTGCTCTGAGACTTTTGCTGAGTAGCTCCAGGCTCAGCCCTGGCGCCAAACCAGAATTTACATTAACCTGGTGACCACAACTCTTCCCCCTCTAGTGACTCCCTGAGATCCTGCCTCACAAAACTTGTGTAGTACATGAAACTTTATCAGTGGCTAAACCTTAAGGGAGCTGGTAGGTGGCAGCAGGCTTTGGGGTGACCTGGCATTTTGTGGAGCTACCTTAGGCCTGATACTGGTGGCAGACATCCTTGGTTCACAGCGTGGCCTCTGCCACACACCTCCAGAGTTAGCACAGGCAGCGAACAACCATAGATCACTTTGTAGTTCTTACCACGTAGTCCTTGGCCAGCCACAGGCAGTGGCTGACCAGGGCCTGTACTGGAGCCCCTTAAAAGAGGTCCCAGGACCAACATATTGGAGGTTGGCTTCAGGCCACAGCACAGCACTACCCAATTAGTCCCACAAGTGGGACACAGGCAGTCTCAACAGGCACCAGAGTCCACTGTGGTGAATTCCAGTCAGTGGGGTAAGCCTCCACACAACAGCCTGTAAGCTGTGACATGGCCAAACCCCACAGCCAATTAGCGTGAGGGCCAATCCCACCAACTGATATGACAATACAAACAAGGCTCAACTATAACAGGAGGGCATACACAACCCACACAAGGGACACTCCTGGAGCACTCAAAACAAGTGACTAGGGAGACTATGCCACTGGGCCCCATAGGGTTCCTATTACACAGGGCCCCCTAGCCAAGACTGGGAGACATAGCAGGTCTAGCTAATACAGGAAAACAAAGAGAGAGGGAGCTAAAAATGAGGAAACAATGAAATACATCCCAAATAAAAGAACAGGAAAAAACTTCAGAAAGAGAACTAAATGAAATGGAGGCAAGCAACCTACCAGATACAGAGTTCAAAACAATGGTAATAAGGATGCTGAAGGAACTTAGTGAGAACTGCAACAAAGAGATAACCAGCATAAAAAAGTCCACAAAAACCATAAAAAAAGAACCAGTCAGAAGTAAAGAATACGATAATTGAATGGAAGAAGGCAGATTAGATGAAGCAGAGGATCAAATCAGAGATTTGGAAAACAAGGAAGTAGAAAACACCCAGTCCCAATAGCAAAAAGTAAAAAGAATTTTTAAAAAAAGAGAGAATAGTTTAAGAGACTTTTGGGACAACATCAAGTGTACCAACATTCATATTATATGGGTACCAGAAGGTGAAGAGAGAACGCAAGGGATTGAGAACATATTTGAAGAAATAATGACTGAAAACTTTCCTAACCTGGTGAAGGAAATAGACATACAAGCTCTGGAAGCGAGTCTTAAACAATATGAAGCCAAAGGGGCGCACACCAAGATACATTATAATTAAAATGACAAAAGTTAAAGACAGAGAAAGAATCTTAAAAGCAGCAAGAAAAAGGAAGCTAGTAACTTATAAGGGGGCCTCCATAAGGTTGTCAACTGATTCCTCAACAGAGACTTTGTAGGCCAGAAGGGATTGGCACAAAATATTCAATGCAATGAAAAACAAGGACCTACAACCAAGGTTACTCTACCCAGCAAGGCTATCATTTAAAATCGAAGGACACATAAAAAGCTTCCCAAAGAAGAAAAAGCTAAAGGAGTTCATCACCATCAAACCAGTATTACAAGGAATCTTAGACAGACTTGTTTAAGAAACAATAAAAATCAAAATTGTAAATAATAAAATAGCAGTAGCTACATATCTATCAACAATCACTTTAATGTAAATTGATTAAATGGCCCAATCAAAAGACACAGGAGGGCTGAATGGATAAGAAAATAAGACCCTTACATATGTTGCCTACAAGAGACTCACTTCAGATCAAAACTGAAAGTAAAGAGATGGAAAAATATATTTCATGAAAATGGAAATTTTAAAACAAAGCTGAGATAGAAATACTTATACTAGACAAAAAAGACTTTAAAACAAAGGCTATAACAGGAGACAAATCAGGACCCAGTAATCCCACTTCTGGGTATTTATTTGAAGAAACCCAAAATGCTACTTCCAGGGGAACATGAGCATCCCTATGTTCATTGTAGCACTGTTTACAATGGCCAACATGTGGAGGCAGCCTGGGTGTCCATCGATGGATGAATGGATAAAGAGGAGGTGGTACATACATACAGTGGAATATTGCTCAGCCAAGGAAGAGAATGGGTTCTTGCCATCTGTGGCAGCATGGATGGACCTGGAGGGGATTGTGCTGAGTGGAGTATGTCAGACAGAGAAAGACAGATGCAATGTGATTTCACTCGTATATGGAATCTAAAGAACAAAACAAACAAACAAACAAAAAACAGAAACAAACTCAGATGCAGAAAACATTTTGATAGTTGCCAGATGGGAGGAGGGTGGGGATGTGGGTGAATAAAGGGGGAAGGGATTAAGAAGTACGAATTGGTTGTTACATAGTAGTCATGGGGATGTAGGGTACAGCGTAAAGAATATAGTCAATGATATTGTAATAACTATGCATGGTGTCAAATGGGTACTAAATTTATCAGGGTATAGATGGGGTGGGGCTTGGGGGGCAGGGTGAAAAAGGTGAAGGGACTAATACAAATTGGTAGTTACAAAATAGTTATGGGGATGTAAAGCACAGGGAATATACTATGTATAAGGGAATAATAACTATGTATAGTACTACATGGGTACTAGATTTATTGGGGTGATCATTTCATAAGTTATATAAATGTGTAGTCACTATGCTTTACACCAGAAACTAATATGATATTGTATGTTAACTGTAATTGAAAAAGGGGTGGGGGGGAAAGCGAAAGGAAATAAGAGGTCCAAATTTCCAGGTATAAAACAAATAAGTCATGGGGCTGTAATGCACAGCATAGGGAATATAGTCAATAATATTGTGATAGCGTGGTACGGTGTCAGGTGGTTGCTGGACTTATCACTTCTTTAGGCATATAAATGTTGAATAATTATTGTGTACCCTGAAACTAATATAATATTGTATGTTACCTATATTTTTAATAAAAATCTTTGAAAGAAAAAGATTATATAAAAAATAAAACAAAGTAAATAAATAAAAGCCAAGGAACTCTAAGAACTGCCAGCAACAACCAGAAACTAGGAAGAGCGAGTAAGGGTCCTCCAGCAGAGACTTCTGAGGGAGCATGGCCCAACCATCACCTTGACTTTGGACTTCTGGCTTCCATAACTGTGAGAGAATAAACTTCTGTTGTATTAAAAAAGAAAAGAAAGAAAGAGAGAAAAATGTACTGATCCTTGTTCTAAAGCAATTCGTTGGGGTAGTGCAAAGAGCCTCAATGAGAGGACTAAGCCCAGGTAGTCTGGCCAAAAGAAATAGTCAGGTCCTTAGCAGAGAAATCAGGAGGAAAGAAATTAAATGTACTTTCTGCCCCTAGGACTTTCTTCCATTCTTCCTAATAGTCGTCATTCTTCAGGTTAATATTAGGCCATAGAGCATTAAGCATCAGCACATTTAAATTGTTAATACTTCTCCCTGGAACTTTCCATCTCAGCTACCTGTTCCACCTTTCCTATATCATTAGTGTCTATACCACTTACCATTATATCTTTAATTATCTGCATATGCAGATGATCTGTTCCTCAAATAAATTGTAAGCTCCTGAAGAAGAGAGAGAGAGAGAGAGAGAGAGAGAGAGAGAGAGCCTTACACTCCCCTGTATTCTGATACTTCCAAGACCTAGAAAAATGTCCGCATCCCAGGTGCTCACAAATGTTGAAGATGCTGTTAATCTGCTGGGCATTATCTGCTGCAGTTTTCTTTCTTAGGGAAAAGAAAATAAATCCCTTCAAAAATATATTTCCACATTCTAAGAATTCCAACAAGATAGATTTTGATATAGTTAAGCTTATTAAATGGATAGCACAGCCTGGAAGTTTGGTAAGTACCCTATAAAATATGTGTTCTTTGGTTGAACAGCTGACAAAAGAGACCTTTAGAGCTCTCTTGATTTTCTTCACTTCAGGACTCCATAAACCTCCCTTCATCCCCCCCACTCACGTCAATCATTTCATCTTGATATAGTCAGAATCATAGGAGAAATTCTTGACAGTGAAATAAAAGTAGAGAAGAAATTTCAAGTGAGCATGTGCTAAGCCATAAAGTGAAAATAAAAGCAAAATCCCCAAATACTTCTAGCCAATGTAGTCTGTATTTCTAAATTTCACCCAGGATTCTGAGGAAAGAGTGAACTGCAGTTTTCATTTAATTCAATAAGACACCTATTTGGCAGGGTTAACCTTTTCCCTCTTGTGTCTTCACAGTGACTTAGTTGATACAAATTGCATTCATTAGGGCAATAACGAGCTTCTGGCTGGTAGTTTCAGTTGGAACCTGTTGCAATAGTTCAGAGTACACGTGGTCAAGATGCTGTTAACTTTGGCTTAACATTAGGAAGAAAAAGAAGCCGGCTTATAAATAATTACTTACAGGCTCTGTCTGAATGGAAATTTTGGAACTTTAAGAGATCTAAACAGAATCACAGATTACACACCTTTTTAATCTAAAATGAAAGAATTGAAGATTTTCTCGAACCTTACTCACTGACATCATATTGTATGAAGGAAGCCTTGGTATATTTGATTTTAAAATACTTCTCTAAACTGACCAAGGAAGGGTAACGTTGGAAGAAAGGGAAAAATATTTTTCAACATGAGTCGAAGGACTGGAGAAACGGGATGCAAGAGTGCCAAAGGCTCTGAGACACACTTTTGAGGAATGATAAGAGGGAGAAAAACAAACTGGCAATTTTTCACAAAGAATACTAATGAGCACTTTAAAATCTCATCATCCCTTCCCCTACAGTGCCAGCTGACTGATGGTGCAGAGATGCTAAACTACTGTGCAGACACTTCTCCTAGCGTGGGTCACAAACAACTTTGAGAACAAAGTAGATCTAGGATGTTTACTACTTTGTTACTAATGTTGGAACTCAAATGTGAGGAAATGTCCCTTCAGTAATATCAGTAACCCCATCCAAACCACAAAATATAACAATAAACACATTGATTATCGTTCATTTCCATAATAACTTTGAATATCCCTCATTGTTCCATGTCTTAGGTTGTGAATTACAATAATGAAGCTGAGAACCTGGCTTGTAGTGGGCACTTGGTAAATATTTGCCAAATGAATATGTGGATGAACCAAGAGCTTAACTGGAGGTTTGAGTGTATGGCTGCACAAATCCTGACAGTGCAGAAAAAAAGTATAAAGGAGTTTGTATGTATCATGTGTAAAAGGAAACATTTGAAAGACTCAGTCCAAAGCAGATGTGGTTATAGAATTCTGTGTGGGAGAGTTCTTGGTGAACACATTTCTAATTGTGATAATAATATCAGCAGTACATTAGAGAAACGCCTGTGTTCATTTCTTATTCAGCAGACATGACCAAATTAGTGTCTGTTCTTGTGGTTACTCTGATGGATTCTGCTTATTAAAGAATCAATGATTTCATCCCCGGAGAGAGAGGGATTTGCAATATTGCCTTAGAACCTTCTTTCTATTTATTTTGCTAACATTTTGATCTTCTGCGGAATAGTACACATTGACCATGGTATGAATATATTTGTTGTTATTTTATAGTGTAAATAGTACCCAGAATTTGTAAAATATGCTATTATACATGCAAGTTGAGGAACTCGCTGGAGGGTGCATAGAAAATTAGGGCAGGGCCAGAATTATGTCGCCCAAGGTTTTAATTTGCATCTTTGTTCTTTTGCTTAAGAATAGTACTCTTCATTCACCCTTTAACTCCTCCTAGATATGCACCAGGAATAAACTTCCTTCTAACCTAAAAGCCCCTTGTCCTGAAATTCCCTTTTACAAGTTTCAATAATGATTTTGCTTCCATTACTCTTTGAAAAGAACGTTTTTGTTCAAGTGTCACAAAATCAAATGTGTACAGGTGGCAGGCAGGTAAAACACATAAGTGAAGCAGAATGGGTGAGATGTGACAAAAGGTAAGTGGCCCTCAGCTCTAGTTTCTAGGGGTCACAGATGATGGGGACTGTGGGAAACTGGAGACACAAGCCCAAATTAGAAGCTCTAATTTTCTGAGAGAGAGTAGAAATTCAGATTTGTATATAAGCCTTTTAAATTTCATTGTGTTTATTTTGGTAACTAATTAAAATGTAAAATACTGTCCAGGCCAAAACCACAGATCAAGCCAAGCATGTTCTGTGGGCTGCGTCTAGCCAGAGGGACAGTTCACTTCCTTTTTGTGTTGCCAGATTGAGCTGCTGGGGTGTATTTCACTATGTTTGCATTGGCTTCTAATGGATCAGCAATCAATTGCATTAAGGAAAGTCCAAGAATGTTTTCGGTAATGCCAACATAGATGGAACTGTACAGGCTCTCAGGATGGCTACTCAGCAGAACAACTCATTTAGGTTGAGACATTTGTTGTATATTAGTTAAAACCACGGGCTCTGGGGCCAGGTTGCCTGGGTTTGAATTTCTGCTTTTTCACTTACCGGCTATGTTACTTTGGTCAAGAAATGTAATTTCTTCATTGCTCAGTGTCATATCTGTAAAGTGGAGATAATGACAGTTATCATGACAGTTACCTGAATATATTGTTCAAGCTTTAACTGCATGTACATAGCACTTAAAATAATATCTAAGTTAATGCTATCTAATTATTTGCTATTATTATTCACAAAGCACAGTGTTGGTGAAAAGTAACAAACTTTTACATGTCTATCTCACATGAGACAGCCATGGATACCACAAGTGGCCTCAGAAAAGTTTCTTCTTCAGACAGAGCAGGTGGGAGAATCAAGCTCCCTGTGGTAAATTCCCACTATTTTGTTCCTAGCACCAGATGCTATTACTTTTTGGAAATGTCATAATTGCATATTTTAATAAGTGGAGTATATACGGCAAAAATTTTGAAATGCTAAAAATACTAGCAGTCAATAGTATGTCAGGCTATCTTCTCATCTTCCCTTTTTTTTGGAGATCATCCATTTTAAAAGTCAGGGACATTCTGTTCCAGGGTTGAAAGACAAAAAAAAATCAAAGGACTTTTATCTTCCTCTTTTATGGGTTAGTGAAGCATGAAACTTATTGACAGATGGTCAAGCTAGATATAAGTTGCCATGCTATTCCATTCAAGTTTTTTTTTTCACACTACATGGTCCTGGAGGTTTTATTTTTTTAAAGGTACCCCCCCCCAATTTTTTTGAATATCTAGAAATAAACAGAAGGTCGTGTGACATGTATTTTACTGAAATAATCATGTGTGTTGTGAATAGTAAATGATGACATGAAATTTATTTTCTGTGACACAAGCAAATTGGCTCACCAGT
Source organism: Hipposideros armiger (assembly GCF_001890085.2). Taxonomy (NCBI): domain Eukaryota; kingdom Metazoa; phylum Chordata; class Mammalia; order Chiroptera; family Hipposideridae; genus Hipposideros; species Hipposideros armiger. The sequence goes on along the minus strand of NW_017731391.1, from coordinate 4,671,185 downwards.
GAAATTCAAGACACACGCTGCCCTTTAAAGATTTCATAGCTTTCTTTTTTATTTCCTGTATGCCTACCAATGAGTAAAATTGTCCGACTCACCATGCTTTCATTCTACCAAATTCTCCCTTTCCAAGGCAGGAGAAGACAGTCATGAACTCTCAAAAATCATGCTGGTTGGATATATTAAGATTGAGAAGAGCATCTACTTCCACTCCAATCTCATCAAGTGCTGCTGGGCAGTAGCCTTATGCTCATATGAAACCCAACTCAGGAGCCAAGAAAAGCAGAAGCACAGAAGCACATAAGATGGAAGACATGTTAGAAATAATGGAGTCCACACACCATCACCACCACCCTTTATTTAACAACAAAGGACCAAATCTCAGAGAGAGAAGTGATATGCAAAATGTGCAACTAGGGACACAGAGGCTGAAAGCCAACCCATGTTGTCAATTGATTCAAATGTGTTTTCTGTCCTGAACTGTGTGTCTAGAAGTATGTTAAAATTAGAGATGCATAATTTACAACATTAACTGCTTTTTCTCTCATAACTATTTCAAAATTCTCAGTTTTTCTCAGTTTTGATGGAGGGCCACCTACATCAAAATCAGTTGAGGTCTATGAAAATTATAAATTCCCAAGTTCATCCCAGACCCACTGGATGGAGAGGGGATTTAGAATTTGGGTACACGCAGCTTTAATTTGCAACTCAGGGTTGCTATAAGCAAGAAAGTTTGAGAACCACTGGCTTCTAGGACCTGTTATGTTGGTTAATACAAGTGGGATTATTGGAAAAGAGAAAAATATTCCTACTTAATTTATTTAAATATTGATATACTTTAGAATCTCAAACTGGGGTTGGGATTAGTCTGCTTTAAGAAAGAGTTGCTTTATAAATGCTAAACGTGCTTTTGCATATGTATACTCAGTGATTTTTCACAGTCACTTGCTGGCTTTGAACCCTGGGAAGTGACCCAAGAATGAGTCCTCAAAAGTGACTCAAAAAAGTTAGTGAAAACACTTAGCTTATGTTCGGTGAAAGGTGTTGCATTTTGCTGCACCTAAAACAGAAGTAAAGCTAGCATTTAATCCTGTTGTGTTACTACAAGGAGACTACACTTAATAAGGCATTCCAAACCCAACAAATGGCATATCTGAAGACGATGTTTTTGTGTCACACAATTTTTCCTTTTTAGTTATTCTTTAACCTAAAAAGATAGATCAGGCTTAAAATTAAACGGTATTATAGATTAGAGTTTAAATTGTACATTAAGTTTAGAACTATGCAACTTTTAAAATGTATTAAACCAGGAAATGGCATTTCAAATATGGGAGATCCACAGATAAACTTCTAGAAATCCAACTTAAGCTTGGCTCTGTTCCTTGTCCTGCAGCCACGATTTCCCATCAACATCGTTCAGTGCAGATCTGGCACTCTGTGTACTATGTGGGTGAATTGGGCTTTTTTTGAGATTCTATTTTAAGACAAAAAGTTCTGTTTGAATTTAAAATAATTATGATTGGTAAATCTGCAAGGATGCATGCCCAATGTTTCATTACAAAGGAGCTATTTATCCTTGTTTTCTGAAAATAAATATAATATTACATTGTTGGTATATTGTTATTTTGGTAAAATATCTCTGCTTATTACATTTCTATAGTTCATTATTATTATTGCCACATTAAACTGAAGTTGTTCTTTCAATGACAGCTATTCCTCTCAGTCAACTAGATACCCTGCACTCTACTATTCATGTTTACACTTTATAATAGGAAATTATGAATGTATTCAGAATAGTCAAAATTAATTTAACAATAATCTAGAAAGATGAAGAAAGTTAAAATTATCTTTTTGAACTATTGTCACAATTTCAATTAAGATAATGAATACTTGTAGTGTTCATTTGCATAAAGTTTTCATTACTTTTTTCATGCATTTCTTGTACGTTGTTATATAAAGCCATATCCATATTTAATATTGTTATACATTTTATTCACCATTATATTACAACATATGTTGGGTTTCAATGATGGCTTTTTGCAAATATTTATGAAAAGACCTTAAGTAAACTAGGTAGGTCTGGTTAAATGTTTCCTAAATTTGTACTGCAATCATTCTACAACGATTCATCAAGACATTGGTTAAAAACAATTATATCTAAAATGCCATCCTGACATTTAGCAGGAATTAATGACCAATAATTACCCATTTCTCAGGAGACAAATGCAAGGAACCAGTTCCTTCTATATCTGGAGTGTTAGAGGAATGCAGAGATGGCCTGCTGTGAAACTCTACACCTGAGACCACATTTCTACACCTGGTCAGCTTCACACTTCTTATCAGTAATCTCTTTCTCCAAAGTCCATTCTGGGTCAAGGATCAGAGCTAACGTTTACTTCTACACTTTACATTCTTTGGACCCTTATTTTACAGTTGAAAAAACTAAAAGCCTGTGCATATAATTGGGAGCTTCTTTCTTTTTTTCTTTCTGTCTTTCTTTTTTGGTAAATATTTTGATTTATTAACCTTTTACATTTAGCTGCAATTTTTTTTTCTCCAAAAATATTAGTTAGGTGTATATGCATAGGTATATGCTACCATATTGTAGGTAAGTAATTTAGTATGTCTCTCTTAGGTTCCAAATGTAGATATTTGCATTTTTCTGGGACTAGGAAGCACCTTTTCTTATGTAGACAAAATTAGTAGTGTACTATCTTGGACTTAGAAATCACTCCAGTCAATCCTAGCCCATATTCTACTGCAGACTATTATGATGCCTTGTTATATATAAACCCTTAACATTTTCAAAGTGAACATTTGATTATTCCAACTCCAAGATAAACAAGAAAGGGATTATGATCCTTACTTTAGAGACAAGAACACTGAAGGGAGGGGAATTTCAGTCAACTGACTTACACAAGATTATATAAATAATGGCAGAGCTTTGTCAAGAACCTTGGCCTTCTGATGATTCATTTAATGATTTTCTAGTAGAATGTCCCTCAACACTTAATTTTCTGGCTGCTCAGTCTATATATAACAAGTTTGATGAATTTATTAATTTTTCCAGAAATGAACAACTCTATGGAATACAAAACTGAACAGAAAGAAAAAAATATGGAGGTACAAAGCAAAGATGTATTAAGTTTGAAACCACGTCATAAAAAATCTCAAAAAAATTTTTTCCTGGAATATTGGGCCTGAGTCCTCAAAAAAATTATAAGAATTACCCTCAGAAAGCTAATTCTTTAATTTATAATTTGTATAATAACTGCATTTGCAACACTGAACACCTTTGCAGCTACTTGCTTTTGTTATTCTAAACTGTCTATAGAAAGAATTGATTTGTGTATGACCAGCAGTTTTTGGTCATTCCCACTCTGGAGGGAGTAACTATAAGAAAATCTCCGTCTCAGTCAAAAATGACATCAATTACAGCTATTTTTAATTTTTCTAGATGAATATGTGTATAAGAAAGATGAGCATTATAATTCCTATAGAGTTACTTCATTAATCAGTACCATTTGGGTTTTTAATACTTATTATAAATTCATATAGTTAACAAGTAAGTCAAAGTACTATGGGAACATGGTTCTTTTGTCTGTCATTACAAAGATTTTTTTGTAAATGTAATTTACAGAGATTTTTGAGTGAATGAAACCAAGGTCAAATTCATGAGGCAGCTCCTGTCTTGTTTGGTCAGGTTGAGTAGTTTCTCTTCCATTTCTTCCCAAGCATCAATTCTATTCTCCTCTCTGAAGACCCACTTTCTCAGCTTATTCATTATCCTTGTTTTTCTATATTCTGCCTGTGGTCTTGTATCTGTAGACTTTATGTTCCCCTTTTCCTTTCTCAGGCATAGACTCTGGTCCTAAATTTTCATGCGTTATAGTCTAGCATGTATATTAACCAGCCATAGTTTTGTCTCTTAATTCAAATTTTCAGTAGATATAACAAATTGACCCAGCCAGCCTTTGGGCATGTTTCAATCAAATATGATAAACAGGGTGAAAACTCATCTATAAATAATGCCACTAAAGTCCACCGAGTCAAGATGGAAAGCCCAGGGCCGGCCGAGTGGCGCGATGGTTAAGAACTGGCTTGGGATGCCAGAGGGCCCCAGTTCGGATCCCACATATGAGGGCCAGTGACACTGCCCTCCAGAGCTAAGATGCTGAACAGCTCAACCTGGAGCTGGGTGGCCGTGAGTCACCAGCGACGGCGTAGGCTGCAGCCCCTGTGGCAGTGGGTTGCCATGGGCTACCGTGTGTAGCCAGCAGCCAGCGTGAGCGGCCAGCAGCCGCAGTGAGCGGCCGTCCAGAAGCCGGCAACTGATCTGCCTCACCCGGGAAGAGCGCAATGATGGTGCCAACTTGGGCCAGTGAAGCAATATCCTCCACAACTAGACTGAAGAACAAAACAACAGCAACTTGTCTGTTCCCCTTCCCCCAATTCCCCAATAAAAATCTTTAAAAAAAAAGATGGAAAGCCCACTACGAAAGAAGGAGGGGGCAGGCTAACACCCAAAACATCTCTACCATTAATAAACATTTATAGCACATTACCTTAGTTGCCACAATAAAGGAAAACACAGGATATTATGGGCGCATATAGAACATGCACTTAAACTAGACTAGAAAGCATCAAGGAAGGATTTACATTTATATTTATATTTGTAAAATTTCAAGGATGAATGGATAATAAGTGGATAATAAGAATTAATGAAAGCAATAAAGTAGAGTGTTTAAAACAATGGAATCAACATGCACAAAGATAAGAGGTAAAAATAGTTTGGCAACTTTAGAAAACTGTAGGTATCTCAATATGAATAAAGCACGAGGTTTGAAGAGAAGAACAAAAAGAGGTAAATCTGGAGAGTTTGGTAGAGGCAACAGTAGACGATTAACCAGTCTCGCTAATGCATGTGATTTTATTCTAGAGGCAATTACAATTTTTAAAGAAATTTTAAGAAGACTTAGGATATGGTAATGCTAATAATAGTATTAGCAATAGCTAACTTTTATTTTTTTAGAACTGCTATATCTCAGGAACCATGCTAAATGCTTGGCATGTATTATCTCAACTAATTCTCACAAAAACTTCATCAGTTAGATACTGTTAATATTCCTTTTTTTTTATGAGATCATTGAACTAGTAAGTAATAGAACCATAGCCAAGAATGAATTTGAGAGGAGCAAGATTAGAAACAGAAAAAAACAGTTGTTGGGTTGTTGCATTGATCCTTGCCTGAGATGAGGCAAGGAGACAAACAAATGGAGAGGAAGAGCTGGATAGGTGAGCAATAAAGCAGTCGGAACTAGGAAGTTGTTGTTCAGATTGGATGTGAGCAAAAGGGAAAGGAAGTAGTCAGTAACAACTCCAAATGGTCTGTGCTGGTCATCTGGGAAGACCGTGATGTCTAAAAGGTCAAGTAAAGTTGAAGGGAAATACGTTGGGTTTGAGGCATCCGTGAGATACAACTATAGAATTATTTAGTGAGAGTTGAATATATGAGTAAGGTAGTCAGGAGAGGCACAAAAAATGTAATTGTTCAGACCCTTGAGAGGTATTTCTCAATCACATGAAATTCCAGGACAAGTATTTCAGGTTGGTGGGTGGCTCTCCCTCATGCAGTTATTCAGGGACCCAGGTTGATAGTAGCTTTTTCATGTTCAACGTGTGGTTTCTCATGTCTTTCTGCTTAGAGAAAAGAGTGAAATTTTGAAGCCATATTTAAGCAAGGAGGAAGTTGCATATATCACTTCTAATCATATTCCCCATGCTAGAACCAACATGTGTGCATATCTACTGCAATGGGGCTAGATAGATAATGCAATCCTCAGTTGAGTTGACACAAAACAGCTAATATTCCATTATTATGGTAGAAGGAACAGCTATAGGATAGTAGTTGGAGAGTTTAGAGCCATGGAAGTGAATTAGATTGCCTAGGAAGAATGTTTAGAGTGAGAAGAATAGAAATTCAAGAATGGAACTGACATAGTAATAGTCTTTTTCAGGCGACATGAGAGCCATCAGGGAGAGTTCCTTATCTTTTTGTAAAGCTTGAGTCACATTTCTTATCTTGTGCCCTCCTACCTTTATATATATGTATATTTGGTACCCTAACTCTTGATTGCCTACCTCATAACATAAAATACAGTGGTAAGAAATGACTCCATTTCCAGTTACAATTCTAGGGTTATCACCCCACCACCAGCAGCATGCTGTTATCTTGACCTTCTGTTTTATCTGTGGAGGAGATCAGCCAGAGTACATAAAAAGCACATTATAAAACCTTTGTATAACAGATAATTTGTAGGGACAATTAATACGTTAGCTAAACCAGGGTTAAAAAGTTTTGAAGAGGATGAATGATGGTCCAATACTAACGAGATAAAATTTCATAGGAATACCTGCAGTGTAGTTTCAAAAATGAAATTCATAAGAAAAGACATAGGAGACCTAGCTGAACAACAGTTGATATTAAAACACCTTAAATTTTATTGGACTACAAAATCAATATGCATGAACACCATGATATAGCTACTACAAAAGAGATGCAAACTTTGGCTTTATGAGTAGGTTTGGCACACACAACAAAAAAAGTTGGTACACAAACATTTTACACTGAACTCTTGGGAATGCCATACTAGCATTTATACCTTATAGTCACCCTTGAATTCTTCCTCTCCCTTCCCCTACATCCAATTAATATCAAGTCCCATCTATTCTACCTTTTAAAAATTCTGTGACCCTTGTGCTAGTTAATTGGAATTGGAGATATTAGTATAAAGTTATTGTATTTATACATACACATATATGTGTATTATATGATACACATATACTCGTATGTGTATATAATTATTACATGATACTCATTTATGTATATAATACACAGATTGCATATATCACTTTACAGATAGAAGTATACAACGTGTATGTGTGTGTGTGTGTGTGTGTGTGTGTGTGTGTGTACATTTCTTAGGTCTATCAAAATGAATGGGCCTAGAAGTACAGACACCACAAGAGCAGAGAGCCCAGTACTCACTTTCTTTGTGGGAATAATCAGATGCCACAGAAGTTGAGACTAATAATCAGAAATAAGAAGGAGGGCATGTTCTAAACCTGAGCAAAAGCAGGATTGTTAAAGAGAAAATAGTGTTCCATGTTTCTGGAAAGTGAAATACATTGTGAGTAGTGACAAAAAAATAAACAAGAAGGGCCGGCCGAGTGGCTCAGTTGGTTAAGAGCTCGCTCAAGAGTTTGAGCTCTGAGCAACAGTGGTTTGAGTCCAGCCCGAGCTGAGCAGCCGCTGAGCTGCCAACAGGTGGCAGGATGGCTCAGCTTAACAACAACAACAAAAAATTAAAAATAAATAAATAAATAAACAAGAGAATTAGGCAGGGACCAGATGGTGAGGATATGGAGAGTAGAAATTTTATGCTGGAGACAGGGAGTGAAGCAACATGAAGAGCTTTGAATAAGGACATGACATGGTTACATGATTATTTTAGAAAAAGTAACTCATGGGTAGCAAGGAGAGATTCCATTCTAAAGCCAGGAAGACAGTAAACTGAATACTGCAATAATCTAAGTGAAAATAATGACGGTCCCAACTGGAGTGAGTGGGGTGATAGAGAAAAAAGGAGCAAGACACAGACCAAGAGCTATTGAGAAAGTGGAATCCTGGGAGTTGGTGTCTAATTGAATGTGCTAGTGAGAGAGAAGAAAAACTCGCCAATGACTCCCCAGGCCACCTGGCTTGGTCACTGGATGTATTCTTTCCAAAAGAGAATACAGCAGGTCATTTCCTTCTATGTTGTTTCATTATAATTCTGATGAAAAAAAAAATTGATTGGAAAAGAATTACCTTACTTCTTTTTATTAATCTTTCTTAAATGTACGAAGTGCTCATGCTTATTTCACTGTTTAATATTAGAAGTGTTTTGTGTCTTTATTTAGAAGTTGGGTGATGTTTTTGTAACCAGGAATAGGCAGTAGAAACTTAACTCTTGTTTATTTCAATTAGCGTGTGGTAAAATAGGTTTTGTTATAGACCGTTTCACTTAGAATTGCAATTTCCAAGAATGACATTAAGTGAAGACTTACTGTGTAAGAGAGGGATCACGTTCCAAGAGAGAGAAGAGCAGCTTTGTTTTAGACATGTTGAACTAAGGAGTGCCGGTGTTGGGCATCCTCATGAAAATGTTCAGATGACCGCTGGGTATTTGAATCATTTCCTTTTCACCGGCATAGAATTAGTGCCTTTAGGATCCATAGCTCCCCTCTATTTGTTCTGTGGATGCACATCAGAGGACCATGCAACTTGCAGAGAGAAGAGGGCCTGTCAGCTCAGAGTCGACTTTCTCCTGGAGAGCACGGAAAGGCTGACACTACTGGCCCTGAACCAAGGTGAACAGAATTTCCCCTTTTCCTCCCTTTGCTGTCAGCCTGCTTTTCTGGAAAATGCTGGCAGGATAGAGAGTGTGTCTTCTCTCTGGTCAGGAGGGTGCTTAGCTAGTGTCTTCAGACATGCAAGAGACACAAATGAAATTGAATATACTCATACACACATTCAATTAAAAACATTCAATTAAGAAAAACAAATAAACCACTAGCTAGCTTATGATACTAGCATCAGAAAAAAATATTAATAATATAATTGATGCAGCTCTCTGGTAGGCATTCCATAAAAATCTTTAAACTCTGTCTATCATCTAAGAGATTTTAAAGAACAGTAATTCAAATATCAAATGTCCAACAGACATAAACAACCACTTTCAGGCTTAAAGTGATTCAATATGAACAAATATATAAATATCAAAGTTAAGTTGTTTGAGGAATGGGAAGATCAGAGAGTTTGCACATGGAGCCAAATGAAAATATAGAGAAACCATCATCTCCCTTTCAAACCATCAAGAAAACTTCATTGAGGACAAAAAATTTTAGCTATGTGTAGAATAATGAGCTTGGATATTTGGGAATAGGAAAAATTTCCACATCAAAGAAACAGTCCAAAATGGTTTGTAGGACGAAGTAGAATATCTGATGAAAGGAGAACTGTGTCATTTTACTTGGGGAGAGGTATTATGTTGGATCTTACAGGTAGAGTGGTAATCATAACTAAAACTTCCAATGGAAAGCCATTTTGATTACTACGACTGACATAATGTCTGCACTCAATAATAGTTACTATATTGAACTATTCAAGTTTTCTTCATGTAACTATTCATGTAAAACTACCCCATATGCAGCATGTTAGATAGAAGTAAATTTTGATTGCATGATAATTTTATTATGTATTCTTCCGAGGCTTAATTTGATTGTTGTTACTTGTATTGTTGCAAATTTCAGTTTTCAAGTACAATGAGAATGCGCATAAACTTGCATATTTTAGAATTAAAAATATATTTCTATTTCAAGTGAGAGAAATAAGCTACATGAGAAGAGGAACTCTTGAACAACAAAGAAATTATTTTCATCCAAATATCCTTAGTGATTAAAAAATAGAAGGGACGAAAAGAATCCAGAATATTTTCAATATGGCAGTATTTCTGCCACAAAATGTTGGTACATTCAGCACGTTTATAACTGCAACCAAACAACCTTTCACCCCTATAGGTTGTAACTATAGAGGCTGAACAGGTTTTGCAAACTATAGCTTCTAAACAGAAATTTACCAAGCTAGAATTCTTTCATTATTTGTAAAAATTAATAATGTTTATTTTAAAAGAACATCCAAATAAAATCAGTGATTTAAATTTTTGATGTGCAAGTCAGAAGGACAACATACAATTGTCATTTAGAATTGAGTACATTTTAAAAACTTCCTCAGTCTGACATGAGATGGAGTCATTTCTCATACTCCATTATGTGCCTAATAGTAATAATAATAGTAATAACAAAACAATTTTACTGAGCAAATACTATGTGTAAGGCATTGTTTTAAGTGTTTTTCATGTGCTGAATAATCTATACCCCACAATTCCCTGTGAGAAGGTACTTTACATGATTTAAGAAGTCAGCACTACCCATAGTTTTAGGCTCTGAAACTTTTCTAGTAAAGATTAATTAATCTATTTTGAGTATTAACAGGAACTAGGACACAGTATAAAAAATTCAATTCTTGAATTCAGATATTCAAAACAGAAATTTAAGAGTATATTAAAGGATTGTCTTATTAACTGGACTTTAACAATTTTTGATAAGAAAAGAAAATTTGGCAGATGTAGAGTAAGAAAAATTTAGAGCTGAGTTAGATTTGGCCTAGAAGGAGTGACAGGAAAAGAAATATTGAGGGAAATGGACAAAATCTGGTAGAGGATGACTAGTTTCTAAAGTGAAGCCAAAACAAAACATGCTCCCCTGACTCCACTGTTTTGTCATTGTATAACTTGGGTTATTCACAAGGGCAGTGTGGTGTAAAAGAAAGGATTCTGGACAGAGAGTCCAAGGAGCTGAGTTTTCACCTTTGTTCTGCCATTTATTGACTGTGTGACTTTACAAGTTACTCTTCTTCCTTGAGCCGTATTTTTTTCAATCCTAAAATAGGGCCAATGATATGTACTCGTATGTTGGTGTGTGAATATTAAGTAGATAATATGCTTTTAAAAGTACAAGATGCTGTACAAACGAAAGATTTTCAGGTTCAGTCACTGAACATTGTTTTCTTTTCTTGATCCTTTTTCTTGTTGGCATAACCAAGTGTATTGGCATCAGCTTTGAATTCAGTTATGCTGAGCTTTTGAAATTCTTAAGTAGAAATGCAGTTAGATAACAGCGCGAGAAAGTATTTCTGAGCCTGAGTCAGGACTGAATTCCTGAACCCACACTTCATCAACCAGGTTACCAAGTCCTAAGTCAATAGGGCCTTTCAGTCAACCCAGACCATCTCTGCCAGTCACAGAATCTACCCTTGCCATGGCCCCAGGCAAGGGACATAAGCCTGAACTTGGAATCAAATACAATCTAACAACAGATAGTGCCAATGACCAATTTAATACATCTATATTGTGTTAAGAGATTGTTTTCTGATCCCAGTACATAAATCTCGGAAGAGTTTAGGTGTGCTGGCTGTTCTAGTTAACGTAATGTTACTCTATATAGCATAGACTCTAACCCCCCTTCTCACCACCATATCCCAGGGACCTCAGCTGTACCAGTGTCCCAGAGGTTTGGTATGGCACAATGACAAGTAGGGTAAGTAGGGGTGGTCAGTCTGTGTCTCTTAGTTACAGTGGTTATGTCTGGAGTCAATAGAAAAATATTGTTTAAGTTCTGCCCAAGGCCAGAGCCAGGGGTAACTGTAGAGAATCACACAGTGTCTCCACTGGGGTCAGAACAAAAGCCTGAGACAAAATCCAGGGTGAAACAGGACAGAGGAACTGAGCCAATGAGGGTGGGACATAACAGCTGATGGGAAAACAGCCTTACAGAATTTTTAGTTTGCTATGCTGACATTCAGAATAGATTCATTAAAACAGAGTACAATAACAGATGGTATAAGTAGAGTGAATATAACTATGTATTCCTTTTTCTAATAATTTTAATAAATACCACTATACATAAATACTTCAAAAAACAATTATTAAATTATTGAATATGGGAATATCAACATGAGGCACCATCACGGCAACATCACTATGAGCACCAGACATGATGCTGAATCTTAGGATTGTTATGGTCAGTTGAGTTTTCTGGTTGTTTGGATTGTGAGCAGTTAACAGTCCATGCAAAATTTGCAAAATTATTGATTTAGAAAAGTCATTAATCAAAAAAATAAGTAAAAAGTTAGTGACAGCAAAGAAAAATCATTAAGATGGAAATGAGATATTAGGGGTATGATATTTATTCCAGTACTTGGATAAAAAATCAGCTAAAAACTTTCATAAATGAATTGAATGAAATTAATGAAAACCTGAGAAAAAGATAACTGACACCTGGAGAATGGTTTATTAAACCTAAGAGGAAAGACAAAGTCAAGGTAAATCAACAAGGTATTTACCATGGATGCTGCTTATAATTTTGATTCAGAGTCTTGAAATTTTCATCAATAATTTATATCCCTAAATTCTAATCCTGTCTACAAGGTTACAAAATAATATAGAAATTTGACAAACTATTTTAAAGCAATACTTCAAATGATAGTTTTTTAAAATGCAATAGGAGAAGACAGTAGACTATGTAAATGGTGTGCTCGCCTCCTCCCATGACCACCTCAAAATTACAACTAAACAACAAGACAACCATCATTGAAAGTCACCCGAAGTCTCACTGAATAGGAGTCCTATAACTAAAGATATACAGAAGTCACGTTGAGACCAAGCGCATGCTGGTCACCCACTTACATGTGGTGGTTAAAAATTTGGAGGGATAGCTCAGCTACAGAGGTCCCCCTGAGGAACGAGAAGTTCCTGCTGAGGAGAGAGGGGTCCCATTCCCACACCAGGCTCCCCAGCCCAGGGTTCCAGGGCTAGTGAGAGAAGTCCTCATAACTTCTGTCTTTGAAAGCCAGCAAAGATTGTGGCTGAGTGAAACAGGGCTGCTGAGGTTCCAGGTGTTCCTCTTAAAGGGCCCGCACATGGACTTACTCACTGATGGACTCACTCACTCACTCTGAGCTCCAGGGCTGGGCAGCAGCTCAAAATGCGCCAAGGACATACAGGAAGGAACTTAATTGTATGGATTCAGTGCTAGTGCCAGAGGGAAAGCTTTCTTCCAGACAGAAGTGTTGGCAGAAGTCATCATTTCTTTGTTGAGCCCAGCCCCTACCCAAACTGTGTGCATAGGTGGGAGCTATATCTGAATCTCTACTGGCCCGCCTTGGTGATTCCTTCAGACCCTGCCCCACCCATATTGTGGGCCCATCTTGGCCTGTCTTGGCTCATACTACAGACTTTCTTAAATTCTTTCAAAGCTTCACAAATCCCAAGCAAACAGCATCTGGCCTCAGCATGCCCTGTACCACTTGCTAAGCAGCCCCAAGCCCAACACTAGTGGCAGCCAGCCTCCATTCACAGATTAGCCTCTCACAGCCACCTCCAAGTCCTGTACAAGTGGAAACCATCTGCAGATCACTTTGTAGCTCATACCAAGTGGCCCCGAGCAGGGCACAGGCAGCAGCTGACGTTGGCCTGCAACACAGCCCCTCCCAAGAGGCCCCAGAACCAACACACCCAGTGGCCAGATTCAGACTACACTAGAGTACCACCCAACCATCTCCACAAATGACACACTCAAAGGGCAGATTGGGCAGGCTCTATAGCCACGCTAAAGTGAATCCTGCTCCATAGGGTCAGCCCTACACAACAACTCCTCCATTGTAATCATGGCCAGTTCTCACAACCAATCAACCTGAGGGTCAATCCTTCCCACTAACATGCCAATGGCAACCAAGGAAGGCACACACAACCCATACAAGGGACTCACCTAGGTGAGTCAAGGAAAATGTGCCACTGGGTCCCATAAGACACCTACTACATGAGGGCACTCTACTAAGACCAGGAGGTATAGCAACCCTACTTAATACATAGAAACAAACACAGGGAACCAGCCCAAATGGGGAGACAAAGAAACATGCCCCAACATAGGGAATATAATCAGTACTGTTGTTATAACTATGTATGGTGTCAGATGGTACTAGGCTTATCAGGGTGATCACTTTGTAAGTTATACAAACGTATAGTCACTATGCTTTACACCTGAAACTAATATAATGTTGTATGTCAGCTGTAATTGAAAAA
>NW_017731391.1:4654270-4657059 GCF_001890085.2 Hipposideros armiger | reverse complement strand
CATCTTGGTCTGTTATCAAAAAGAGTGGGATGTCAAGCAGCTGACAGCAGCTCTTGACCACCTTGAATCCATGACTTCAGATAATTTGGATATCAACATATTTTCCCCCTAAGGGATAAAAACAATGTAACACTTACCAAAGCATGGAGAAAGGAACTATGGTGAAAGTGGATAACTAACTCTTAGGAGTTTTATGATAATATTTTTAAATATAGTTGATGACTTTCTTCTTTCTAGAGTTTATAAAAACTTATGCCAAAGTAATAAATAATAATAATAATAATAACACAAGGATGTGGAGTATAATGTAACATGGCAGAATAAGAAAATAGATATTAATCAGCATGATTTTTCTCTCACTCAGCATTCACCCCTCCAACCACCCTCCCCTCCTGACTTTAGGCTCAGAGAGGCTGGTCCCTGTTTGCCTCATTTGGAGATTACAAAAACATTGCTGGTAATCAAATGAGACATCTTAATTTTTAAGCTTAAATTTTAAATAGATTGAAGAGGCCGATAAAAATAGTCAGAAAATAAAAATAGAATTCTCTCTGCTTTCTCTGCCTTTCCCACAGAGAAAGGAGAAGGTAAAAAAGGAAGAGAAAAGTTGAAGAATTATAAGTGTGGGAAGCCCTCCTGCTAGTGTCTACTTCCTCAGGTGGCATGGAGAGTTTGGGAAGGGCACCCCACAAACATACCTATCTCCTCAAGTATCTTCTTTTTCCCTTCACTCCCTTTAAGGCTGATAATCCACAAGGGCAGACCCTACTCCTTCTATTCCAGGAGAGGTCCAGCGAAACTGCAAGTTTCCCAGAAAAGACAGTGCACTCCCCATTTAGTTGGTGCAGTCAGTCAAGCACAAACCTAGCACGACAGTAGGCATGAGCAGGCTGGAGAAAGGGCCCTGTCCTTGGTTTGGGTCTTAACAAGTGGACAAGGCGGTGTCATATTAGAAGGATAGAACATGGGTATTCCCCATTAGAAACCTGTTGGGTCTATGGGTACATCTCAGCTGACTGTGACCTGTGGGAAGTTGAGTCAGCTTCCCAAGACATCTCTTTGTCTTCGAAGGGCTGTGATTTACTACCTGTGCGGAGGATCTGGCAAGTCAAACCAAGGCTGAGAAGTTGAGAGTCCTTCATTTCCCGCTTTGGTAGCATTGGGAGAGGGGGCGCAGAAAACAAGCATCTTGAAATGACAGAGTTTAAAACCTGAAATGGCTGAAAAGCCCTTAAATTACCTGATGTGACAAGACCAATTCTCAGTTTTCTACATTGGGTTAAAAAAAATGTGGGGGGTTTCAATTCAGAAAATAATTTTAATATTTGAAGACGAAGAAAGTTTTACTTCTTGCTTACTGTGAATGTTGTGAGGCTGCTATAATAATATTGTTTCAAATAAGCTCTTTCGGGGATATCTGTCCCTCTCCCAAAGAAGCTCTTGGATAATTATTTGGCTGCCATAAAACAGTAATCTGAGTTGTACAGCAGCCAAGAAAATCTCAGATCCTATGTTTGCTAATTGGACATAACAATTCATGCTCGGGGCAGCAGGCAAAATGGGCTTTATTCTGCCAGAATTGTTTTGGCGTTCATTTTGTGGTTAGCCCCACTCCCTCATTCCAAGTTCCCTGACCCCTAAAGCTCCTCTTCTGGCAAATAGCATCCCAATTCTCTACCCAGGTACAAGAAACTCTCATTCCATGATGTCTGGAGAGGCCAACGGTTTCTGTGGGAGAAGATGACCCTTTGCAGTTGAACAGAGCTTTGTGCTTCTCTGAAACTTGATCACTTCAGAATTACTAAGAGCAAATATTAGAATTAATACATAAGGAACTAGAAGTCATACACAGTAGATAATAATAATCTGGCATACAATCTTTCCATTGTACATGTCATATAAATATCAATCATAGCTTGCAAATCAAATTACTGAGAAAAACAGGTGGGTGAGTGATACAATAGGTTTAATTAGCAAAAATTTAATAACTTTTAGTTCTTAATTATAAAATAAAGGCCCAAATGATGGCCTCTGCCTGATCCCTGAAAGGAATGCTTAGTTTATTAAGGAATAATTGGAAAAAGGGGAATCAATTTGATTGAATCTTCAAAGGGTTCCTGAACGTTTCAGTGTTTTCCCTCTATCTACAAAGTTTGAAACAGAAGATGACCATAAAGAGGAAAGTACTTATGTCATTTAAAACTTTGAATAAAGGGGCCAGCTGAGTGGCTCAGTTGGTTAAGAGCTCACTCTAAAGGTTTGAGCTCTGAGCAAAAGCAGTTCGAGTCCGGCCCGAGCTGAGCAGCCGCTGAGCTGCCAACAGGTGGCAGGATGGCTCAGCTTAAAAAATAAATAAATAAAAATAAATAAATAAATAAAACTTTGAATAAGTCAAAGTTCTTTGATTCATGAAGTATCTATATTTTTCTTAAAAGAGATTAGGGTGAAACAACTAAAATAAAACTTACATTTCTATTTTTACAGGTTTTCTTGGCTTTTGTTTTTTTGCTTTTACAATTTGATTTGATCTCTACAACATGTCTTATTGTTCCCCATTTCACAAAGGGACAGTTTATAACCCAAGTGGTTAAGGGACACGCTAAAGGGTTATACTGGCTTTTACTAGAAGCCAGGAGGAATTCTTGCCGTCTGACCGAGAGCCCTTTGATTCATTCTATGTCAATTAACTGTTCTATGCCTCAGGAACACAGCAGAGAAGAAAACAAAGTCCCTTAAAAATAAATATATAGTGTGTCAGGCAGTGCTGTTATGGAGAAAAATAAGGCTGA
>NW_017731391.1:4645437-4652660 GCF_001890085.2 Hipposideros armiger | reverse complement strand
GATGAGTACATGCCCAATGGGAGAGCATTGCTACGGAACATTTGAAATAAAATATGGTAATAATCCTCAAGAGGGTAAAGGATGTGCTTGGCATTGGTGCTTGGCATTCCTTTTAGGGATTTTGCTTCCTTATCACTATATTGCCATCTTGTTAAGTGCCATAACCATGTTGTATCAAGTTTTTATTGCCCATAACATCCAGCAAAGTACCTGTCACACAGTGTGCATGGAGCAAGTGTTTGTGGAATAGAATGTTAATGATCATCCTGCTGGCAGATAAACGCAAGCACCAGGATTCGGGCTCTTGATCTTCAGTTTTGGACATAGCACTAGTCCTTCGCTCTTCTTTTGTTTCTCCCTCGATAGACTTTAGTCATTTTGTGTCCCCAACATCATGATTATCATCTCTCTGGGTGTATTTATGGGCCAGGAACAAACTGGAACTAACCTACTAAAGTGTACATAGTCATAGTCTTAGTCCGTCCCATATGAAGAATATCCTTTGTGCTCCTGGGTGATTCATTCTCTTTTTTATCTTATTAACCCAGTGTCAGATAGAAGGAAGTAGATGGTGTTACATAAGAACATATATAGATAAGAACACGTCTCAGAGGCTTGAAGAGTAGGGATTTGGAGAGAGTGATGGGGGTTGGGCTTTCTAAGGAGAAAGGGGTGGCGGTATTAGGAAAATTTGCCATGAGGTGGAAAAGAGTGGGGTGAGGGGATTTACAAAGAGGTGAAGAGAATTCTGGGGAGGTGTCCCTATGCTAAGTGTTCATCCTCCTTTAAAGGTTATCTTAAGAAATCATTCAGAAAAGATCTAAGTTGTTCTACAAGGCTTTGAGATGTAGGTGTGTGTGTGCTATTGTACTGAGAATACAAAGGCACAGTTTTACTTGGAGTATGGTCAATCTTTTACACTGATTTTACCAACATTTTGGTTTACTATCCTGTTAGGTTACTTAATAGAGATTTTATCATTAAAAATTACATACCCAAAGGAACTCAGTCTGTGCCATTGGTCGTAGAACCAGAAACAGCCCAGTGGCCACTGTAAGTAGAATTGAGACTGTGGCTGTGTGAGAATAAAATAACAGAGTAACATACAAAGAGCAGAATTTACCGAAAAGTTGAACATATTTGACCCAGAGTTGGAGGCAAGTAGACACTATAAATATAATAGGTTTGTAGGCACATTGTTGTTGGATTAAGTGTTTGATGTTTGCTAAAAACACAGTCAAAGTAATCCATTTTATTTGAAGGCTAAATACCTGGTCCTATTTTGAGAAACTCCATCCCTTATTTTGAGACTACACTGAGCACATACTATTGTATAAAAACCCAGGAGAGTTAATTAGTATCCCTTGCATGTTTCCATTGTTAGTACTATTATCTTAGCTCTGAAGGGTCCTTGGAGAGAGGATTTATCCTACTCTCCTTACCTTACAGCTTTTGTTTTGATCCTTTTGGATTTCTCAGGAGGTAGTCGTTAGGGTTGACCAGAAAAAAGGAGTTGGCATCTAAAAGTTCTACAGCCAGATGACCAAGGGATGTGGCACAGCTCTGTCTAACCTCAGAGCTTGAGACAGAAGGCTCTGTCACGTTAGTCAGACACAGTGGACACTATCTCATTGGGCTCCCATGTCAAGTCTCTCTGAGGGAAAAAAAAGCATTCAGTTTTCTGTTAGCATGCTAGCACATACTTATTGACTTGTGTGCTAAGTAGTGTTTAATTTTTTAAAAAAAGTGTGGCCATGCAATTCCCTCAGAATTAAACTTGGTATGCTTGACCTGCCCTACGGGAATACTTTTTAGAAGTATTATGATATACAATTTATTTTCTCTTTCTTTTGTGGGTGGGGGTGGGTAGTTGAGGGGATGGGACAGGCAGGGTAGAGTAGAAGTGGGGAGGGGAGAGGCAGGTAGAATAGAAGGAAGCAGTGGGAGGGGGGGAATGAAACAAAAATAGTAACTTTAACTGCTTTTCAAAGCTTATTCAGTTACCACAGCACATCAACTGCAATTGCATCAAGTACTAATAAAGTACAAACTTTGTTGCTAGTTCTTCAGTCCACAGGTCAAATTATAAGGAGTCATTTGAAAAGTTGAACTTTTGGTAAAAGTTTAGAAAAATTCTCAAAATACTTACAACGATATTTAAATCCTAAAATATGATACTGAAATTAAAAATACTTGGAACATAATTCCTTACCTCAAATATTGTTCCCATTGTAGAAATAGCATTTGAAATACTTGAGCATTCATTGAGGAACTCCTGATTGCCCAGTTTCTATGTTTTAAGAATTTGACAATCATTTTTCACTCATATTACGTTAATGCCTCATATTTCACATTTAAGTGTTGATTTGTTTCACTTAGTTTTGTTTAGCTCTTCTGGAATTTTCTGTTCACTTGAACTTATTGACCTTTGTCTAGACATTTTTGTATATAGTTTAATAATACTCTTACCAACCATATTAAAGAGTGACAGAGGTAATCTACGGAATAATGAAGTTCTCACTAATATCCGCCTAATCTGTTTTTCTAGAAAGGCCAGAGCTTGACAAATATCACAAACTAGTGGATCCTGCTTGTTCCCAGACAAGGCTTGTTTATTTAGCTGATGATATTTGTCAAGTCCACTCAGGTACAAACGGTAACCTGGAAATTATCCAGGAGTTATAAATGTGAAAAGTAAATTTCAACACCACCCTTTGAAGTGCTCAGGCCAAAAACTAAGGCATCATCCTTGCCTCTTCTCTCTCTCTGATAACCTCCAAAGAGTTAGCACATCGTCTTGGCTTCACATTAAAATGTAATACAGAATTTGACCCTTTTTCACTACAACCACTACTTTTAACCATTCCCGACTAAACCACCAACTCTTGCTAGATTATTGCAGTGGTCTCTTAGCCTTGGGGGAGACTTGTAAGTAGAAGGTCAATATCACAATGAAAGATAGCTACAAAATCTCTATATTCCTTTACATTTGGGGGCGGGTTGCCTCTAAATTTGTCAGAATATGTGATTATAACAACAAGAAACCCATTCAAACTTGTTTACAAAAAGAAGGAAAGACAGTGTAGCCAGTTTTCAACCAGGAATAAGGACTGGGAACTGGAAAGTGAGAAATGGAGACTCTACTCCACCCTCTGAGAGTCACTTCTCTGTAATTTGTGTGTCTGTTCCATTCTCCCATGTTCCATCTAAATGTGGGTACTCTCAGCTTCAGTCCCAGCTCTACATGATTTTCTAGTTCAGACATATTAGACTCTTTATGATTCAACTCCAAATTCCCAGAAGAAGATGATCTCTTGCTTGGCTTAATTCAGGTGTCTGCCTCTGATCCAATCAGTTTAGACCAGGACACATGGTCACCTGATCAAAACATGGTTGCCCAGGCCAGGCATTTCAGCAGGACCTAGGGGACCCATTTAGAAAAGGGGGCAAACACACTAATTAATATGTCTCCTGCAATTTATGAATAATTTAAATTCAATAGCCTGTTAAATGGTGCAGTGTATCAATTATTGTCGTGCATACATCCTTTGGGACTCAATAAACAGCAATTAATTCTATATAAATGAATGCTAGCAGGTGAGATAGATGTGGTCTCCTTTCCAGAAAGTTTTTGCCAGTAACATAATTTCTCACTAAAATATTTATTTTCAGTTTCTATTTTATTCCCCTCAATCAGCATCTAGCTGCCCCTATGAGACCAATAACAGAGCCTTAGTTAGCCTGGTAGCCTTTAAAGAAGATAATGAGGATTGGCGGATTCAGGAACATTATGAATTCTCTGTCTTTGGTCTTTGGCCTTCCATGCTGAATAATTTAATGAGCTGCCTTTCTTTTTGTATGTCGATTCTTTTTTTTTTCTCCCTTTAAATTTTCAGTGTATTAACTGAGTATTGCTTAGAGCTGTCCTGACTCAGCTAAACGTAATATAGTTATCTATAATTTGTCAGTGGTATATATTTTATGTCATCGTCTCTTGGTCCATTCTTCAACAAGCAGGTAAGAAAGAATTCCATCTAGGAGGATGTCACCTACCCAAAGGCAGAAAGCTATTGAATTGCTTGGAATCAACAGAGTGATTCATGCATTAAACAGAACAAGCAAAAAAATAAATAAATAAAACTTTGTTGAGAAATTATTATGGGTAAAACTCTCTGCTATGTGCTACATTTTAAAATGAATAATATGTATTATTAAATTTTAATGTTATTCTAAACTTAAAATTAATTTAAATTCTTAAATTTTGAATCTTAATTTAAAAATCAATTGATACTTACTTACCAGAAATATAAATTTGAAGATCCATTACTTTATCTTTGCTATCATAAAGGCAGATATTTGGGGGCATTTTTTTTAACCTAATAGAATTCTGGATATGTCCTGGTCTCCCTGAGTTTGGAGAGGATGGATTGCAAATTCACAAAGCTAACTGACATTAGCAGATATGCTCCGAATTCACGTTAACTGCCACGTGTCCTCTATGAACCAAAGTTTTGGGAATGCCAGGATGAGTTCATAATCTGATGAGAGAGATGAAGTGTGGAAATCCAAACAAAAATTCCAAAGTAAAAAATTTAAAAATTGGCTTAAATTGGAGATCTCCTGAGGTCCCTTTTACCTAAAAGATACTGATAGTAGAATGGAAAAACTGACATTTGTGAGTATCTACTGAGTGCTAACCAATGTAGTAACAAGTGCTAACCAATTTTACATTTTTTTTCCAGTTTCTCCTCACAAAAATCCTAGGAAGTATTAATCTCATTTTACACGAGGAACCTGGATTTCCCTTAGGAAAAATAAAGAATTTGCCCAAAGTTGTACATATAACCAAGGCCTGGATTGAAATTTGTCTGGCAGACAACAGAGCCCAGGATTTTTCCACTATACCACAAGGCCTCTCAGCAAGAAGTTGTCCCTTCTCCAAAGAGTTTTATAATCCAGTGATGACAAATTATCCAACAAATCCATTTTCAACCTATATGAAAAAGTGGATCATAAAATTCCTTGAGGAAATGATCTGTCTTGCAATCCCCCCATACAAAGGCTTTAGTATTAAAAAACAAACAAACAAACAAACAAACAAAAACCCTTCAGGTACTTCTGATTACCTCCCACCTGCCTTCCAATGCTCTTCTCCCTCCTCTTCACCTGGTCAACTTCTACTCATCTGAACTCAACTATGGTGAGTATCACCATTTCCAGGCCTTCTCTGGCTGGTTAAATTTCCCTCTTTAGTCCAACTTGTGCATGATTCCATCAATGAACTCATCACATTGTTTTATAATTACTTATTTATGTGAGGTTCCCCCCCTGTGGTGAGCTTGTTGAAAGCAAGCATTGCATTTTTTGCATCTTCAGAACCTAGCACAATGTCTCATAGGCAAGCAAAGTTTTCAGAGCACTAAAGTAGTAAACAAAAAATTCAGAACCACTTGGAAGTAGCTTAAGAAAATCTTCAAATTTGTTTTATTGTTCGTTGCACCCAGTGAATTAACTGAGTAATTCAATAAACATTAAACCACAATACAATTTTATAGATTCTAAGTGTGAGACCTTGGATGCGGAAGCTCCACAGAAAACTACATTTCCCGAAATCCCTGAACCCCAGTCGTAGTTGATTTGCTGACTGTTCTTGAAGGCCTGTCACCTTAACCAATAATGTGACGAGAATTTCCTGGCACGGGGCGGAAAGCGACCAATCACAAGGAAGAGGGTGGGCACTTCTGATTTCGGTTCTCAAAACGCGTTATATCTCTTCTGTGGCTCCTCGCGGGACCATAGGGGCGGGGTGTCATTAACCTGGGAGAGTGTCCTTCCTCTGCACCCCACTGGACTCCACCCTACGAATTCGAATTAGCCTTTATGCGCTCCATCCTTTCGTTTTTCTAGTTTCCACATTTCCCCACGTTCTTCCTAATCAAGTACCTCTATTTTCCATCCGCCTTTCCTTGTTGAACGCACTCTCAGAGAGGTAACGACACCATGAATCTCCACCTTTCCAAACTTGAACCAGATATTTATCTCTAAGCATCCAAGCGAGATTGTGTCAAGGAAGTAGCGGAAAGGTCTGAGTAAGAACTTCATCCTTCCCTCCTTTCCCCTTGCAGAAGCTACTGGGAGATTGCTTAATGGATAATCAGCATTAAAGGCGGATTGAAGGCTCCGAAATGAGTGACAAGCGAGGTGTTTACTTCCACCCTCGCTCCCGCCTTCATCCCCACCCACCCTAGCGTGCAGATTGAATCCAGGGGTGGCGTGCCACAGGTCGGGACAGACACCCAGCCCTGGAGCGGTTCCCCGTTGGCAGCCTATTCCATTCTAGCAGCTCCCTGCCATGGCCACGCTTTAATCCTACCAACAGTTTCAGGAATGAATTCATTTTCCCCCCTCTAGGTTTACCTCCTTGCCCAGTACCTTTCTAGGTCTGCCATCCTCTTGCCACAGGCATACTCGTTGTCTAGACGCCTTTTCAAAAAAAAAAAAAAAAAGCAAAAAACAACCAACCAAACAAACAAAAACCAAACCAAATCCAAATCTATCCAAAACAAAGCACATCAATAAAGCAACGATAATATTGCAGCCAGCAGCCGGGAGTGTGTACCTCATTAAAGGGTAAGAACATAAACCCCCGCTATAAAGACCAAATTTAAAAGGTTTCCTGCTGCTCGTCAGTCGACAACATTTTTACTGTCCCAGCTGCAAGCGAAGCAGCTGCATACTCTAGAAGGGTGATTGGGGTGGCAGAAATTTAGCCATGGTCTGGGATTTTCGCAGGAGATAATTTAAACCCCAGCTCCACTCCGGCGAAGGAGGGGGTTGCGGTGCGCGTGCGCATGCTCAGCAGCCCGCTCCGCGGAGCCCCAGCTGCCGCCACCGCCGCGGCCGGCGCTGTAACCGCGGCTGCCGCTGCTGCTCCGGGCGGGCGTTGGTGCCGTGTGCCGAGGCGCCCTGTCGGGAGAGAGGGAGCGGCCGGGCGGGAGCGCGGGCGGCGCCGGCGCCTGAGGAAGGCAGCCGGGGCTCTGAAGAAGCGAGGGCGGGCCGATCCGGCGGCGGACGCGCGAGGCGGAGAGCGCGGGGACCCACCCCGGGCGCCCTGCGTGCGATGCCGGCCGGGCAGCGGCGCTGAGCGGCTGGGAAGCCGAGCGGCGGCCGCGGACGGAGAGCCGGCGACCCCCCGAGAAGACGAGCAGGAGCAGGAGCAGGAG